>NC_060162.1:28429279-28448389 GCF_021292245.1 Micropterus dolomieu | reverse complement strand
CTGTGACTCTCTGTCAGCCTGGCTACAGTGCTGAAAAGAAACCTGGGGTTGTTCCTATTTTCCTCTATTAATGACGAGTAGTACGCTGCTCTGGCATTTCGGAGGGCTTTCCTATAAGTTTTAAGACTATCTTGCCAAATTAAACGAGAATTTTCCACTTTGGTGGAACGCCAATTCCTCTCAAGTTTCCACGATATTTGCTTTAATTTGTGAGTTTCAGTATTATACCATGGAGCTAACCGTCTTTGTTTTAGTATTTTCTTTTTTAGAGGGGCTACAGAGTCCAGTGTCATTCGCAGCGAGCCTGCAGCACTATCAACAAGATGATCGATTTGGGAGGGACTGAAATTAGCATAGGAGTCCTCCGTTACTTTGTGACTAGATAATGTATTTAGAGCTGATGGAATCGCATCCTTAAATTTAGCTACATTACTATCAGACAGACATCTTGTATAGAAATTTTTGCCCAATGGCGTGTAGTTCAGCAATACAAACTCAAAAGTTATTAAACAGTGGTCGGATAAAGAGGGATTCTGTGGGAACACCACTAAATGTTCAATTTCAATACCATACACCAAAACAAGGTCGAGGGTTGCTGAAAGAAAGCCAAAAACGTTGAACCCTGTGTGACTGTATTTGGCAGCTGAAAGGTGTAAGATTTTTTCTGTCCCCCTGAAGAAGTACAAAGCTGCAACACAGTTACTCCTGCTCATTAACTCTGTCACTATAACGTGGGCTACTTTACATTCACTTCGCATTTTAGACTTACATAACTCTCTCTTCTGGTAAGTTAGAAAACATCATTTCATTTTTAGATCAGTTATCAAACTGAACATACTCAGAATGCTCAATAAATCAAGCTTACTTACTTACTTACTTACTCACTCAAATGAAGCAACTAAAATGTTCCTTGAAAATGCACTCAGGATGGTCTTACTGAAAAACTGGCGTGGCACAAAATGTTCTCCATGTAATATTCACATTTTCACATTAACATTAAGCAAAACCACACGCAACAGAGAATGTGAAATAGTTCAGAGTAAAACATCTGTCAGTGTGCTGTCTCTTTCCTCTGTCTCAGTAAGAGACACAGGAAGCCATCTGCAGGAGACCCTTAGTGTGTCTGGCAGACGTCTGATGTAACAAAGAGGGTGTTGAAGTGAGTGAGGGCTGCGAGCTCATTTTCTCCAAAACATCCCTTTTCTTATCCTTTTCCAAGGACGAAAGAAAACTAGAAACGGGCAGATGTTTTCTTGTCTCAGACCAGAGAGTTCCTTGTATAATGGCACCACCAAGTGGGTTAAAGTGTAACAGCATATGATCAGGTGACATCAGGAGTATCCTCTTCTATAGGGAGGAGCGCGCTGCAGAAGAGAACTTTGGGGAGTAAATGTTGATGCCAAGAGAAATGTTGTTGTCTGAATTACTGACATCCGACCCTTCATTTTCCAGATTTGTACGTACTTCTCTGCAGTCAAAGATTAAAATTACTTTTGTGTCTCAGTGCTTGGTTCCAATAAGCTTGGTAGTGATTATTTATTAAAGTTACTGATGGCTGAAAAACCACTACAACACATCCACTTTTCCTCATTAAATTGAAGACATTTAAAAGCAAGTTCTTTCTTTCTGGTATGGGTTAAAACATTTTGTATCTTGTGTATCATACATATTGTCTATTATATTGTGATTTCTTTAGTGCATAACTATTTATTTTATTTTAGGTTTTATTTCATTATATTTTATGGGTGCCAGTCATGAGATGTCCTGACAAAATTGTCTAGTCATGCACACACACCCAAAAAAGTCTGCAAGACAAATATCAATACATATTTTGTAGTATCTCACTTTGATAGAGGTATATTTACTATGTTCTATTTGGAATAACCACAATACAAAGAGTGCAAAGTATCAGAGAGAATGCAGTAAAGTCAAGCAAATCGTATGAAGCTGGTAAAGCAGCACTCTTTGGCTTTTACTGTGAAGCAGCTGCAGGAAGTGTTAAACATTAACAATGCATTTATATTGCAAGTGAGGCAACTTGAATAATTAAGAACAAACACACTCCTAAATTACTCAGTAGTTAACAGGATTTGTTATGTTCAGAAGGTTAATATGGTCTTGTAATGTTACATTTCTTGCTCTCTACAAACTCAGAGAAACACATTAGCAGGTTTCCCCCTCTGTCTCAACAACAATTGGCTATTTTAATATGTGAATGTAATTCCTTAATAGCATCATGGAAAGTGGGGTGTACAGTATAAAGTGGAGGTAGACTTACTGGTCAACACTGCTCTCCAGACTCACATTGCTGCTTGGCCTCTTCAACACCATTGGTGGCCGAGCCTGTGGAAGTGAAAAAACAAGGGAACAATTTATTCAGGCATATCTAACTCCTCGCCAGAGAGACCCATAGGTATATACAGTATATATGCATTGAAAAGCAAAGGAAGCAAACAATCAACATAAAAACGGACCAAAACATAGTTACTGGAGATCCACCGATTGCAACTTTGCTGATTCCAATTTCCAATTTTTTTCAAAGCTGGACCTGCCGATTCTGATTTTATTTTTCCTTCTAAGAACTATATTTGACATAATGGACAGCACACACAAACATTTTTGTAACTTTTCTTTAATGGAACATTTTGTATTAATTTTTTTATTAGGCTCCCCATCAGCACCAGCATAAACACTGGCTATTCTTCCTGGAGTCCAGTCAACTCTATGTTTATAATAAAACACTGATTATTAAATAACTTATAAATAATCTCCAAAACTGCAGCAGGTTACAGGACCTTCTCTCAATCAAACACATCACAAAACTGAAATAGGCTACTATGAGTAGTTTATTTATTTCAAACAGAATATTACTTGTACAAAAATTATCCAATAATATGAAATACACGTCACTCATTTGATCTAGCTCCGACAGACGGCTTATGCGCTTTTATTGTGTAGGCAGCATCGTAAATCTATATCTAAGACTTTAGGTCTTGTTGTTTCCGTTAAATGAACTGAATGATTGAATTGTGGAGAATCTAACTGATCTAACAATGTGCAGCATGTCCATACTGACATATTGATCATAAGTTTAAATATGAAAGAGGTCATATTCTGCTCATTTTCAGGTTCAAAATCCTATTTAGGGGTTCTACCAGAACAGGTTTACATGGTTTAATTTTCATAAAACACCATATTTCTTTTGATACTGCACATTGCTGCAGCTCCTCTTTTTACCCTGTGTTGAAGGCTTCGTTTTAGCTATGGAGTGATACATCTTGTCTCTAAATGATCTTGCCAACCAGCTCGGCAACATGAACTGGAGCAAGAGTTTCAGAGTGGTGAGTTCTTAATCTGTAACAAAAGTATCTTTCATCCATAAAGTTTTAACTGAGCTCTGTCTCTACATCACAGGAACAACTTCCTGTCCACTGACTGCCTGGAGGGTAGCTAGTGTTTGGAAGGGAGAGGAGAGCTGTGTGATAATATGGAATAATCTCTGACAAATTATATCAATCAATCATTTTATAACCACATGATTCATATGAAACATCGCCATCTCTTCCTACTCACCACATCATTTCTGCCCACCTGTCCAAAGTGCACAGTGATTGGCCTGTGGTCGTCCAAGGTTCGCAGTGGCCCCTCCCTCCTGACCGCACCGGCGGAAGAGGTAAACCCTGCTGTGTTGTCGTCATCAATGACCGCTGACCCTGCTGTGGAGAAGCCATTTTCTGCCTGTTCCTGCAGGGGGGACACGTGGGAGGTGGAGATTGACATTGAAAGGAATGATGACACTGGAGCTTAAGATTGAAACACCAGGGAAACAGAGTTTACTAGAACAACAAAGAACGGTTTGTCGGCAGTGTAGAGCTACATACCTTCTGCTTAAGCCGGCTCTTGACTTCCTTGATACGCATTTTTGCATGGTCCTTAGCCTGTCAAACAAACATAAACAAAGATGGATCACTGCAGTTGTTATTTTAAACTAACAGTTAATGTTCTGTTTTTTAACAGAAGCCAGAAACATGCTTACAAACTTGTAAACGGTCTTCATGGCTGGGTTTGCCTTGGTCTTCACTGTGTTGAGGATAGCCCCGCCTCCTTTCTGTCAGAAAACATTTACACAAAATCGGTTAGTGATGGGATGTACCACAATCAGTTATCCTGACAGGAGATAGTGTATTCTGAAAGGGTTGGTCTTATGAAATGGACATCCTGCACAGGCGCACGAGTGCAGCTCTAAAGCTCTACCAACAGCAGGATTAAATTTCTATATTTCTTGTGTACAGTATAGAAGTTTGGCCTGATGGTGGAGTTTGAACACAAGTCAAGGAGTTCCAAAAGCAATAAGACCCAATCTGGAGAGAAATATGGTGTGGATGAAAATCTTTAACACATTTTAATAAAATCTGGCCACTTGTAGTCCAAAATATTAGGGGAGGGGAAAATTTGACAAGGTGCAGGTGGTAAAGGACAGTGTGTCACCAGAATCATTAGGAATCATCTTCTGGGGCGCACTCAAATCCATAGTGAGTTTTCTGGCAAGTGGCTGTTGAGATGGATAGATGGACAGACATACAGGCATGCACTCACATTGCGGTTTCCTGCTGTTAGCAGAGCAAAGACTAATGACAGAAATACCACACATGTATTCAGTGTACTTCTTAGGTTAATGTGCTGTTTGTCTGGGTAACTGCATTCAGACTAGCTCACCTTCACAGTGAACAGCCACTGGTGGTAGGTCTTGTCACTGCCTGTGGGCTCACAACAATAAAAGGTCAACAACATCAAGTAGTGATATGCTGGGTACTAGCTGAGAAGGTCTAGGAAATCTAGTCTGGAATCTGATTACTGCAGTGTATAACAGACAGTGGTATCCTGTCTATTGACCTTATGTGTTTCAGCACCAAGGCTGTGCTTCAACGCCAGTGTTTTTTCCTTTTAACTTCCTGTCTACACCAAAAGTGAGAATGTGTCACCACAACCTACCAAGTGTTATAATAAAAAGGTACAGCGTGAAGGGCTGACAGAGCTAAAAGAAAAATGAGAATTTCTTCTACAGCAGTCTGACAAACAACTCTAAATTGATCAGTCGCCCCACACAGCTGGTCATCTTACTGTTTTAAAAGTGTCTTTTATTATGTGTTTATTATCACAACAGAAGTTGTTCGAGTGGCTGTTTAAAATGTGTGAAATATTTTGTTACCAAAACAGGGTTAGGTAAAAATCACCTGGTTTAGCGATCGTTTGTGAGAATGTAAATAATATTACCATCTTTAAATCATTGTATTGATAAGTTAAACATCTCTTGAAATATTCAACCATACAAACATTTACTTCAACACACACAGTAAGCTCGTTGTAAGTGCGATAACTCAGGGGCTAACTTTGCTCCAAGGATAGTCTTTTTAATCTGATGTCTGTGGTGATGTCATGACCTCCTCATAGATGTGGAACTGTTCCCAACTTTGAGAAATGTATAGCTGTCTGAACCAATCAGGACAGAGACGTCTGACTTGCATTACCTATAGCCAGCAATAGCAACCAGAAGTTTATAGTCAAAACAGGAAACTGAACAAATTTAAAAATGGGTGGGCCGCATTTGCGTGGTGTGTTAGCTTTCATGTCAAACACAACAAAACACACATCATGTCTCCTCCTGTTATTTAAGTTATCGTCCTTTAAATGGATAAGCAGTATAGGTGCACACCATTCATTTCAGAGGACGTGTTTAAACCGTAACACACTAACACCTGCTGACTCACCTGCATATTCGCCCATGTTGATCTCCTCCTCAAAGATGTCACTGAAACCTTCTCCTGAGTTCAACAGGTCCAAGCGGCCGTCAATGAACTGAAGGTTGAACCACAAAATGTATTAGAGTGTAAGAGGAAGGGAGAAATAGAGGTATGAGAAAGTATGCCAACCTGTTTGAAGAGCTGCAGCTGGATGGCATTCTGGAGGAACTGTCTCATGGCACTGGAACGATGGTTCACAAAGGTTTCCTCATTAAATGTTATTGGTTCTTCCTAAAAACGTGGGAAAACACAGAAAGTGTCTCTAACACATTCAACATTTTATTTTCAGTGCCCAGTAGCCCAGACATTTGATCAAAATTTAAGGATACGGGCATAGGGTGTGCCCGTATCCAGGGGTGGTACAAGGACTTTGGGTGTGCCATCATACCCAAACCCAAATGAAAGGATCAACATAAACTCTATCACTCTTTGTTTCCTGCATCCTTCATGCCTCTGGTCTGCAGTATGTACTGACCGGCTCAATCTGCAGAGCGTTTCTGTAGCTGCCGAACAGTGCCGCCTGAGTCTTGAGGAAGGCTCGAGCCACGCCGTCCCCAGTTGTTGCTGAAACCTTCTTCAAGCGACTTTTTAAAGATGAAACCTGAAACATGAGAACACATTTTTATTTGTGAATGTTTCCATCCATGTTAAAAACGGTTTTCCTAAAACATCTTGTGCTCTGTACAATGGTTCCTCACCACATCATTGGGCAGGCTTTGCAGGTCATCATAAGGGGTTTCCAGGGTGTTTGTGTCCACATTCAGGACCACCACATCATCCAGAGCCATCCCTCGAACTTTCTACAAGCAACACAGAGTATACTGACAAGAGTCTACAGACACAGAGTCACTGTGCATGTAACAGCTGTCGGTACCAGATGAAGCAGGGTAAAACTGTTCTTTTTTATAATGAACACAACCATGGCATAAATCACCAGAAAACAATAAACAGAGCCCAAACAACACTGACAGACCATAATACAAATTCAAACCTACACATCCTAACAAACAAACATATATCAGCAGGCCTAATAACTTCAATTAAAACATCAAAAGATCAAGAAAAGGAAATTCTGAATGCTACTTCATATATACACGTGAATATAATTATTATATAGAAAACACAAAATGTATTAGATTCTACACTTAAATAATCTTTTTTTAAATCATCATTTCTGTTTGCAAGTTATCCTTCTAGAACAAAGTGGTGTTTAACAAACATTCTAAATGGGTTGATATTCAGGGAATCTTCATCAGCCACTTTAAAAATAAATATCTCTGTGTTCTATATGTGTCCTCCCATTTTTCCTATATGGAATCTACGTTAGATAAAATGTATAAATACTTTAATAGATCTTCTTTCTTTTTAACCATGTTATATTTCTTACAGCAAGCTGGCATACTAACAACTTATCCATCCCACCGCTAATGTTTTGATTCCAATCACTTCCTAAAGCAGAGATCAATATAAACAAAGGGAACTTATCGTAACAACCAAATCCTGAATGACCTTGTTGCTGTGTCATAGAAACCTTACCTCCATCAGGCTGGAATGTACTCCGATGAGGTAGGGCATTGGGGCACTGAAAATAGAGCCGGTTTCATAGTTACAACGTTTATGCCCAAGATCAATACTTTGGCCCTACAGCCCTACTTTGCCTGTCAGATAAACGTTCTTCAAATGCTCCCTCAGCTCTCCTAGATCTGAACTTAAACACTTACAAACAACTTACACATCCATTACCTCTTGCATGTTGAATGACAACAGAACATACAGTCATGTTTGTGAAGTTGTTTTGTATCATTGTGTTTGTTATGCAGTTGAAAATCTTATTAACAGATCACGTACCATTAACATAAATATAATATTACTCAATTTCTGATGTAAGACAACACATTGGCATGGTTATGCAGGGTAAGAGCTGCCTAACAAACCTCAGTAACATTTCTCCAGCAGCATGGTATGAGCCCCAACGACAGTAATGTTTACCACAATCCAACGTTTACTACACAGTCAGATGGATACAATAACCTAACAAAAATTACATATTTCATTTTTTAGATTCATCAGTACAACAGTCATACTTAACATTCTGCTGTTCTCAGTTTCTATTTAATTAAAATACTGTTTGTTGTTTCTGCTCATTTTGTCAATTGAGTTTCTACAATTCTATCTAACTCATAAAACAACACAGCCACTGTTTCACATTAACAGGATTTCTGCAGGGTTCATCTGGTCAAATGTAAGACCTTTTAATACCACATATAATGCAATTTATTTATTTCATCCTTCATTTACATAAGTATGAAAGTATGATGGAAAACCAGAAGAGACAAAATGGCCTAGAAATATGTATTATTATTGTCAGTACTGTCATTCCATATGTATTCAATAATTCCTAATGATATAATTAAATAAATGACTTCAATTTGGGCCTGAATAAGCAGTATACACTTGTCCATTCTGAGCTGATGAGCATTCTAGCTACCGGAGCTAGCATTAGTAACAGTGTTTGCCATCCAATTCAATGTCACTGACACTTTTAGTTTGTAGGTGTATGCTGTCTCCTGACAGCCTTCAATCACACACACAAACATTTTAGAACTAGCATTTATGACTTTTGTTATACTGATTATTTAAGACCTACCATCTAGTGCTTTGCCCCCCTGAAAATGTATTTAGTGCCTTTTCAGACTTTTCAGGCTCTGCCGACCCTGATTAAAACCCTACCCACTGAGCTAGAACACTTTTAACGTGAATCATCTGTGAGGGGAGTTGGCAGTAGCAAGGAGCAAAATAATTTCAATTATCAAGACAGCATCATAACATGTAGACAAAACATCATTATCAAACTTAAAAACTACAATGGTATAAAGACATGTGCGTACATTCTTGGTCACTGGTGTGTTTAGCTGTGCAGAAAGTACCCCTTTGTTAAGCAGAGGAAAGAAAGACAGCCAGCATACTCACCAGCAATAATCTAACAGATGTTGAGGCAGGACAGGAATGTAAACATGTTGCCAGTGCATTGGATATAACATGGCTGCAGACCCATGGACACAAGCTGTTAACTGTGAACAAGGACAAACATCAAATATAATATGTAATGTCACATTGCTCCTCTATATAAACAGTTATTTAGACAGCTGATAGTTTAAAATGCAATTCAGAAACAAAAACAATCACTAAAACAAAATATAATTTATACAGTACATTATAAATTATTATTATTGTTTAAGGTGCATCCATGTGTCTTTGCACAGCATTCATTTAGTTAATGAATTAATGACGTCTATATAAATGTATAGCAGGCTCTGTGAAACGGGGCTGCAACTTCGGACTTGTATTTACTATAGCCAACAAAAGCAACCTGAAGTTAAGAGACAAAACAGGACGTTCCTGCCGCAGGCCGCATAAGGTCAATACCACAGTGTAGCCAAATATTCATCTACAACACCTGCTTACATTTAAAGTTTTGATTTTGGTCAGAGATTTATGGCTATACACTACTTGGGATTAAATTGTGTTATCTTGACATCCCTTAAACATGTGTTGAAATGTTGACATTGAAACTCATGCTGTGTTCTGTGCTTTCCAGTAAAAAGATGATGATGTGCAGGTTTAATCCATTTATCATAGCTCTTCTTACTTTTCTAACATATAGACCCCTTTATAGTTTCTCAGATATCAACAGATGTACTGTCCGGCACTGGTTTATTGATATCCAAACTGGCAATATCGGCTTGGCATGATTGCAATTTCCAAGTCAGGTCTTTACTTACACTGATTAATACTGTAGATTTAAGGTCAGGGAAAAAAGCACCTCAAAATAGCAACATTTATTAGTTAAGTAAACTTTATAAGTTTATAGGTCTCAAAATGACATCTAAAAAAAACATTTTCTAAACTCTAAAATGCCGAGTTACTGCAATATATCGATTAATAAAAGACCTTCTCATTACTTAAACAGTGACTTTTCTAAAGAGACCAACGTGGGCAGAACTGTGGAAGAGAAAATACACAGGAGGTGGACTCTACTTACAGTGCTTAGTTTGCTACAGCAGATGAGGATTCGACGTTCATAAAGCATACTAGCGTACAGATGAAGCATGTTATTGACATCTACTGCTACAAAGTACTCTGTTAGGTTTCTCTGCAAGGGTCAAACACAATAAGAGAAAAACAAGAGAGTTAGTTGTGAAGGCACATGATTCAGTATGAATGGTATAAACTGTGGTTCAAGTCATAAAACTCTGCACAGAAAGTATTCAGTAGCTGTTTCACTTGACAAGTACAAACACCAACACGTTATTTAAATCTGGTCAAGTTAATAAAAATAAAAATGACAGTTCTCCCGCCGCATTATTACAGCATTGTAGGCCAAAAGAATGACTTGCTTTCTCATTATTACCATTTATAAAGGTAAAAATTATAACTTTCTAGATCAAACTGATGACCTTTTAGAAAGTAATAATTATTAGATCTAATCTAAACCTTTCATGTATTTGTCAGGCATGTGATTGGCAAAAGGAAAAAAAGCAGGAAAATATACTGAGACCTCCCCCACACCCCGATAAAACTGGCAGCGGCTCTATTATATCATGGAGGGTAAAGCAGGACCATGCCAATACGGTATTTGATGGATGTGTTGGAGTGGGAATCATCCTCTGTATAATAATTATTATTTTGTATTTGTTTTTAACCAAACTTCAACAGTCTAAGTTAACTACTAACTTTAGTATTAGTTTAGTAGAAGTTAATAGATTTTTTTTTTAATGAATAAGAGAAGGCAGCAAAGGTTGTTGCCCGTTTAAGACCTGGTGGCTATATTGTTGGTGGTTATATTATTCAGGAAACTCAGATCAAACAGCAGATCAGTCTCTGTCTATTGATAAACTGTAGGAAAAAGTTTGACATTTCAGCGCGCGGGCGTGTGCGTGAGACGAAAACGACCGCGCCAGTTTCACAGAAGCCGTTGCCATGGTTACCTCGCGGAGCGCTTGTTTGCCTGTCTGTTGATAAGGAGCGCAGAGCGACCCCGCGGATCAAAGCCTTCTGAAAAGGCCTTACAAACAATGTCACAACAATTCACAAGAAATTAATTTATAACGTGCCAAAACCTTTAACATCAGGACGACTTAAAAAGCAACCATTCATACAGCAAAGTGTAGGCCCTATATAGGCTATATGAGTGATCAATTGACAACAAATTCGAAGTAAACATTCGACATAGCCTATAACAAGCAATAATCAAAACATACCCAATTTATCCGATCCTTATTGTCAACTCAGTGTTGGGCAAGTTGCCCAGAAATAATATAGTTATTACCTAGTTACTTAGCATATACTCGCGTTCCATTTACCTCGGAAGTCGGAGGTCGGAGCTGGGAATGACGTCACACCCGAGTTGACGGCGTTCCAGTTAAGTCGGAAAAACTCGCTCGGCCAGCTGTTTGTTTACAACTAGCCAGGTTAGTTATTGATACGCCGGTTGATTAAAAAAACGCATTGTGCAGCATTTACTCACACTAACCACTGTAGCAACACGTCCACAGACAGCTGTTGGACAGCACTTTGTGTACGCACATGTATATGAGACACAAGTACACAGAAGTGCTAATAAACAGTATAAACTACAGCTTTCACTAACTGTTGATACCCCGACAGCCATCTTGGATCACGAAGTCGGGGTAGTGCGATTCTCCCGACTTCCCGAGTCGGAAATCCGACTTCAGGTATTGGTGCGTTCCATTTGACATGGGAAGTTGGAATTTCCGAGTTCCCAGTTGGAACTTTCAACTGGAACACCCCCTGAAGTCGGATTTCCGACTCGGAAAGTCGGGACGACCAGGTCAACTGGAACGCACCATAACGCCACAAGCACTGGCAGCAGCTGCAGGTGTCGTGCCGAAAAGTGACTGCTGTCTGCTGGAGCTGTATTGCCCAGTCTCTTCAATCACTTTCTGGCAAGTAAAATAGCCTACTGCATTTTAAGGGTTGTATTGGCCATTTAAAGGTATTTTAAGAGGGAAAAAGTACTAGGTGAGCTATAATCTGTCAAATATAACGCTTCTGAATGAAATCAACTAATTTCAGGGCAGAAATAACCTTTCAGTCAATAACAAAAGGCTTCAATAATTTTCTGGCAAGTGAAATACTGCATTTTATGAGTTGATTGGCCATTTAAAGGTATTTTAACAGGTAAAAAAGAGTGGATTTGTTGGTAGGCCTACACAGCAAGTAAAATAATGCAGAGTCATAAGGATAATTGCAAAATTGTCTTCATTTTATTTCCAAATATAAACAAAGTACAGTATTACTGCCAGTGCCCAACACGTTACCGCTGATCCGCGAGAGGGACTGTGGTACACACTGCGCAGGTGCGGAATGGGCTGCTGAACGCAAACGAACATCCTTGTTGATACTTGGAAAGGAAGAAAACTTTATACACGTCCGCCTGAAGATGTCCTCAAATCCTTTCCATACGGGATAAGGACTTCAACGATACTCTATTTGACCTTATTCACATCTACGCCCCTCCAGGATGTGTCAAAGTGTAGGTCTTAGCTAGCAAAATGCAGCTTTACACGAATAAACTCCCAACTAAGGGTGCTGTGAGGAGGATCTTTGGAGCCGATCACTGATTGCTGGAAGCAGTATCAAACTTTCAGAAAGTGTGGAACGTCCCTCTTCCACGCAATAATAACAACCACAATCATTTTAAGTCTGTTTCTCTCTACATTTTTGTTGCCCATAAAACAGACTGGTTAAAGTGAACTTTTTACTAGAAGATTTATTATTTTATTTCTTTTTCCATGTATTATATCTTCAAATTCAAGGAAATCCACTGTTAAAGACACTTAGTGCTAATTAATTCAATTCAGTTTTATTTATATTGCGCCAAATCACAACAACGTGATCTCTGAGCACTTTTCATAAAAGAGCAGGTCTAGACAGTACTCTGTGATGTTATTTACAGAAACCCAACAATTCCCACCAAGAGCAAAACTTCCTTTTAAGAGGCAGAAACCTTGAGCAGAACCATGGCTCAGGGTGGGCGGCCATCTGCCTCCACCGGGAGAGAGAGAGAGAGAGAGAGAGAGAGAGGAACATAGAGAGAGCAATAGAGGAACAGAGGGACAGAGAAAGAGAGATGGAAGGAGAGAGAGAGGGAGGGAGACAGTCTACACAATATACACACAGAGGTACAGACAGTAAAGGCCTATTGTTAATATTGGGGGAGCAATAAAAGCTTAGTTTAGTTGCAGAACTGAAGTTTTTAATCATACTTTTAAAGCATCTTTCTGTACAGTATATGGATCTGTCTCTACAACACTGGCCCAGCCATGTCTGAACACTACATGAACCCTTCGACACTTAAGTTTTTTGGTAGACCACCAGACAACACAGAACTGCTATACTCATGACATCATTCTTCAACGTTTGCACAATTCATTTAACATCCATGAACACACAGTAACAGTGTAAACTGTCAGACCATGAAATGAATAAAGTTTATTCTTTTAACATTTCTGTGGTTCTGCACATTTCACTGGCTATGTCACTCAGAAACCTGTCTGTAGTCTCTAACTGACCTGATCTGTAACTGCTCACAGATACAAATCAATTGTACTAACAGTGAGTTTCTCATTAGCCAAATGTAAGTTGTTTAGAGGTTTGACTGGGATGGGATTTCAGCACGTGGGGGAGATGACAACACTCACATTCTCAGGTATGCTGGGGAGTTCCCCTGTGTCAGGCACAGTGAAGAAGGAATGCTGGAGCAAACAGAAAAGAAGAGGATCAGTGCCAGTTTGACTCATTTTTCTCTATTCCTATGAAACAGACATGTATGATGATGCATAATAACACAGAGGGCCGGATTTACTTAAGGTTTGCGTGAGTAAAAACATGTGCAAACTATCACAAGCAAACATGTAAGCTGATCTCCTAACGGTGTGCACGGAGAATGACGTCTTTCGTCTCCATATTGGTGTTGGTTGCAGTATCTCCCCACTACCTTGTATTCTTTTGTTCCCCCCTTACCTGTGTTTTATGTCTGTGTCTGTTTGTCTGGGCGTGGCTACACTCTCTGGCTCCTGCAGCCAAGCTCCAGCTACACACCTGGTCCTCATGCCACTAATCAAGCTCCTGCAGTATATCAACCCCAGTACTCCTCACCATTCTTCACCAGATCGTCAGTTAATCACACGTGGATCACTCTTCCTCTGGAGACTCTGCTGAACGCCACGCCCTGCTCCGCTCATACCCCGCCTGGACAAAGTACCCCTCCGTGCTCTGCCTTGTTGAAACATATCACCTAGCCTTCTGTTGCACATCTCAATAAAATCCTTTTGTTACCCCTTTGAGCTGTTCCGAGTCTGCCTTTGAGTCTAAAAGTTCTTACATTATGACAATTGGAGCTGTTAGCTGACCTAAGGGCTGATTTGGAGACAGTTACAAGAAGGAGTCACGCAATACCTGCCATGCCTAAACTTCTTGCAACTCTGCATTTCCTCACAGTGTGCAAACCATACCATAGCATCGGGGGGGACATGACTTGGAAGAATTTAGAAAGTTGCGTGGCGCTGCGGAGAGCCCCCAGCTGCATAGTGCATGGATCACGCATAAAATTCATCCAGCCAGAGGGAACAATCATCAACTGTTCACAGCGCGCTGGTCATAATAGCGACACAACCCACTGTAGGTATGGGAGAGGGAATTGGGTGTTGGGGCACACAGGGCCAGGGACAGAAGATTGCGGAGCGACTGGGCACGGTGTGGACGGTCGGTGATCGTTCCCTCTGGCTGGATGAAGCACGATCTGCAGGCATTTCCTCGCATCTGGGTCATTCCAGCATACTGTATCTGTTTCTGCTGGGGTTTGCCAAAGCAGTTTTTTCCAGGTTGCTGTCCCTAGTACTTAGTACAATCTCAGGCAGGATGGGCAGGTACATACGATTTCCACATACATGGCAGAAACCATTAAAACACACAGAACCCTTATTTAAATACAGCCACCTCTATTGTGTTTGCACCTGTTGTCATCTAAACAAGAATTCTTAGTAAAACAGAAGAAAGAAAGTAAGTAAGTAAGAAGTAAGAAAACAGATACTTCCAGTGTTTCCAGGTTAAACTGAGCTCATTTAGATGTGATGTGGTAAAGTCAGACTCACCACACCAAGATGAACAGGGACTCCAGGCTCAGGGATAGGGAGAGTATGTAGTGACACCAGGAGCTCTTGCCATTGGCTTTCCTGAAACAATCACAAAGTCCAAAATCCATGCAATGGCCGCTTAAAAAGACCACATGCAAAAAATACAAACACAACTCTTACTCAAATTCCTCATTGATCCAGTGCGTTTCATAGCACAATATTAAGCAGAGGTTTCCAGTATGTCAGAATTAAAATCCTGACTGACAATTAGTTTGGTACTCAGGGCTATCTACAGTTACCGCTTTTATGTGCTGTCGGTCATTTCTCTGAGCAGTTTTTGCCCTCACATAGACAGAGAGTGAGTTTCTGAGTAGGCTGCTCTGGTCACAGAGTTTTTTAAATGTATTTTTGGTAGTACGAACATTTCTTCTGCTGCTATTCTTCCAATCAAGGAGATGGGTGAGTTGTTCCAGTGGAGAAGGTCTAAAGTGATAAATAAATGTAAACAGAAACTAGCAGTCTGTTCCATGTTGCCATTTTTATACTTCTCCATAATCTGAAGCCAATGTGACAAACGTGTTTTAATTTTACTCAAAAGCAAAATACTGATGGGAGCTGTCGTACAGCCACATGTAAAGAGAAGAAATTGGCTGACAAATTCCTGACTTAAGTCAAGAAATCTGATACAACCCCATGTCCACATAACAAAATGAGTTACCTGTCCATGACTTACCTGGCCTTTGATGGTGTAATCTGCAAGTATATTAAGCAGCTTGTAGAAGACTTCAAACCAGGGCAGGTAGCTGAGACAAACAAAAAAAGGGTTCGGTCCTATTACAAAGTTTGTGAATTACAGAATTGGGGGCTAACAGCACATCTTAAAGATTGTTTCATTTAACATTTTCAAAATTGATCCCCCATCAGTTTGGACTGGTAAATGTTGAGAGCAAACTTTAGTATCTGTGAAATGTATCTGGTTAATCTGGTTGTTAGAGGAGTGATAGGTTTCGTTGGGCTACCTTTAACAAGCTCATGGGAGATACTATTTTTATTTTTATCAAACATCCTTACACTGTAAAGAGCTACATTTCTGCTAAATACATTAACACTATGATGCAGACACTTCTAGAATGCTGGTACTGTAAATGTTGTTTTTATAATTCATTCATGATCCTGATGTTTTAATTGATATGACTTGCTTTTAATTTAAAATATATTCCAATAAATTCACAGACTTGGTGGCTAGATTGTAAGTAAGACTAAATGTAGGAGCTATTTTGTCCAAAACTCTTTCTGCTTGGCACTAAAGCAGGAGGGGTTAGTAGCTTTTCATCAGCATTTCCCATATTCACCTCTGTAAAGATTCTAATCTATGGACACTATAAGATTACCAACTGAATACTTCCTGAAGCTAGGGGCAAATACTGACTGCACACACAGACTCACCTGAGAATGCAGTAGCAGTGGTGGGCACCCGAGGAGAGGCGACAGAAGCCAAATCTCTGTTTGCTCTCAATGTCAGTCAACACAAATGTGAAGTTCTGGCCGACCTGGTTGACTGTCAGGCTGCGGGGTGAGAGAGAGAATGAGGAGAGGGAGCACAAATCATTATTCACCATGCTCTGTCCTGTGTGTGGAGGACAGCTCTTGTAGGACATCTACCTATTTTACTGTGGTAAACTCATTAATACACAGTGTTTGGTATGAAGTGTAATAAAAAGATGAAATACTGAACCGGCAGAGAGAGAGGTTAATTAACTGAGGATCTACAGCTCCATAGTGTGTGTCTCCATATTTCCTCTACTGTCACCCAGAAGATTTGGATTTATCTTTTGTTAGACTGCAAAAGCAAATGAATATACATGACTTGCTGCTGAAACTAATTTGAAGAATGGACTGAATTTGAGACTTGTTCCTCGCCTGTACCAATTTGGCATTTTGGGACTTATGTGTGCCAAAATAGGGGAAGGGATGCAGGAGGGTTGTGCCACTGCCCAACACCGCGGCTCAGCGCAACTTGCTGCAAAGATTTACAACTTTTCATGCAATATACTGCCATTTTAGCAGCATTTTTTTAAACTACCAAATATCGATATCACCTGCAAAAATCCAGTATTGGTCGGGCTATACTGCACATGAAAGCACTAATTTCCTAGTTTCTGCTCATATTGCAAAACGAACCTATGGACATAACACTAGTATTATGAACCCCGAGTGTTAAAACTGTAAAACTTTCTATGATGCCCATGTAATGGATTACCGTAAAACTCTGAATAATAGCCCAGGCTTTTATTTGCTAAAAATCACTGAATTGACCCTGCCTTCATTTGGGACACGTGTCCATATGGAACAGACCTTTTAATTCTTTTTGCACAAAACTGAAACTACTATGAAACAGTTTATTTATTTCAAACAGAATAATATTTATGTAAAAATGATCCAATAATATCAAATACACGTCATTCATTTGATCTAGCTCTGACAGACGGCTTATGCGCTTTTATTTTGAAGGCAGCAACGTCACCAGAACAACAACACGGCGCAGGATGAGAGAAGTGTGGCAGAAGTTAGCAGACAGAGAGCGATGGACTTCACATGAAAGGATTCACAACTTGGATTAATTTTTATGAAAAGCTGTTATGATTCTTCTTTTGATCAGTGGACCTTTACAGACTAAAGGAATATAAATAATCAAGGAACGGACACATTCGGACTTAATGAGCGCTTCAAAGTTAACCTGAGTCAGCATTTTATTCCCCTTTTCCTCTCTATCCATGCAGGTTACACCGGTAAATCTAGAAGAATTAAACTTTGGGTCTTGTTTCCGTTAAATGAACTTAACAGTGGTATTGTGGAGAATCTAACCGTCTAACGATGTGCAGCATGTCCATACTGACATATTGATCATACCTTTAAACATAACAGCCTATTTGTATTAAGGATCTAAGCAGCTTAGAAGCAGGTAAAGCGGCGACCCCACGGGGTTTAAGAGGTTTTATACATCCAAAGACTTTCTTTAAAAACCAGAACAGGTATTTAATTAAGGCAGGCGTTTATTTGTTAAAATGTGTCCCCACACCAGGCCAGTTAAGGAGGCAGGCGGCTGTTTGGGACTCGGCTATTAATTGAAGTTTTACTGTATAAACATACTTATAATGTGCTATACTGTGTGCTTATAGCAATGCAAAATAATTTTTATAAGCACTCAAAGAGTCAGTACTTTAAACACATTATAAAGCATTTAATAATAACTTAAAGAGATGCATTGATCTATCAGCCGGTGATTGGGCTGTTCAGTGTCACCTAGCCGATTCTGTGCCGGTGGCCACATGATGACTCATGTTAGAAGACACGGACACGGCCCAGGTAAAGCAACAGTGAACACACAGGTTGGTGCCGATGTCATTCACTACGCTTAAACATTTCGATAGGCGACTTGATTCACAACAAGCCTCCTTCACATGCAGCTCACCTGCTGCTGTGAAAATGGAGTCAGGTGTGAAAAAATTAAAAATGTGAGTTGTGTTTTTTTTGGGTGAATTTATAAAACTGCTGATGAACAAAGTCAACAGAGCAGACAGGGAAAAGCAAGATGAGCAGATAAAAGTAGCTGGTGATTAAACACTAAATTAAAATAGAATTAAAATGGCGAGTTAATAAATAATCAACTAAAAATATGAATATGTACTATAAATAACCAATAAATGGTATAAATGGACAATTACATGAAAACAAATAAGTGTTTAGAAGACAGTGATAGTAACTGCAATGAGCCCAACAACTGACATGAATACAGAGGAGTCTGTAGCGTTTCTAGAGATGCTGGTCGGCCTATCTAAACTGCGTAACGTGTTCTCATGTGCAGCGGACGAATACGCACACAGCAGCAGAACAACGTGTAGCCTTTTTACAAGAGCAGCAACACTGAGAGCTTCAGTTTACACGCTGTTAGCAAGTCAGAGAGACAAACCAAAGCTAAAAGTTCACTCACCCTGCGTTCACTATAAGCACTCTCATAAAAACTAAAATGCGACCGGACTTCAGAGTGACTGAAAAGCCTCCGCAGCGTCGTCTTCCGCCGCGACCCAAAGAAACCCGCGCTGCATTCCGCGCATGCGCGCCTGCTTCTGGGAGACGCTGGACAGTGTTTG
>NC_060162.1:28391268-28429259 GCF_021292245.1 Micropterus dolomieu | reverse complement strand
ATTTGCATGGGATCTAGCGAAGATAGGCAAACATGAGGATGGGCTCTGTAGAACCTGCAATCAACAACAGACTGTTAATCATGTGTTTATGGAATGTCAACAGTATAAAAGGCAAAGAGAACAACTTTATTCTGAGGTATCAGGAGATGGATTACAAGCAGTGACATTGAGAGATATTTTGAATCCTCATGAGAACCAATCAAGGATAGTGGAAGCAGTCATGGATTTTATATCTGCAACAGGATTAGCCCTCTGAGAATGAAGGTGCTATAAAGCGATACCGAGACTGAACTGTGGGTGGCAGCAATATGCCGTAAGGCATCTAGTCTGCCGGAAAGCCAGTAGAAGAAGAAGAAGAAGATGTCATAGGCTGGACTACAAACGAGCTGTTTTCAGGCAGTTCAGAACAGAGTTTCCTGTGGGAGATGGGAACTCACTTTGGACTGGACTTTGGGCTTTTTCACTTTGCAAACGTGTTACATGCGCAGAAAAGATATCTAACTGAATAAAGGAGAGGGAAAAGCCAAAAAGCATAATTTGACCTCTTTAAGATGATATCTGTAAACCACTCACACTACAGGATCATTTGGGCCAATCAGTTAAGACCTGCCTCGGCTCGGGAACAGGATTGTTGGGAGGAGCGAATCGGACCCAATATCAGCTCCATGATCCTCTAGTGTGCTTGCTACTACATGTAGTGAAGTAAATTAAAAGACAACATTCCCCACTGAAATGTAGTTAAGCAGATATTTAAAGTAGTGTAAAACGTCAAACTCAAATTACAACTACATCAAAAAACTGTAACGTTACTGGAGTAAAAACCTAGTTACTTTCCACCTCTGGAAGTAACGTTAGTGCAGTGACTGATCAAGCTTATTAATTTAATCTGACTGCCTTATGGGTACTGCAGCTAAATGTTACATCTATAGTACATTAGTGATAACACTAAGACCAACGCGGAGGGGATCCGTAGTTTAAACATCTGATGTTACTCAGTAACGTTATCCTGGCGCCATCTTCCTCTTGTTTTACTTTACCCACTTCTCTAAAGTACTCACTGGTTACCGTAATCCCTCTAAAAAACAGCACCAGTGCTATTGCCACCCACCTTCATTTTCCCACTCTGCTAGAGAGTTTCTGTCACTTTTCCTCACGCTGCCGATGAACTCCGGAGGGACTGGCTCTATGTGCTGATCCAGGCTAGCAGACGGGGAGGCTGCCGCCCTCGCAGCCCCTTCACAGTGCTCCTTCAGTCCTTTTAGGTCCAGCTGAGACAGCTCCGTGAGGAAACGGTCCCTCTCCTCCTCACAGAGCTCCTTCCAGAACTGCAGGACGTGAGCCTGTCCTGCATTCTCCAAACTCTGCTCCACTTGCTTCAAGGAAAGCATTTTGTGTCGGCAACAAAGCGCACCGTGAACACATCGAGTCTCTCAGCAGCCTGTATGTGCTGTAGGAGTGCGGTATTTTGTAGGAAATGACCGCGTGTCAGGAACTCGTGACTGCGGATCCAAAGAAGGATTCTGTGGTGAAGGGTGAAACACTCACATATGACAGGATATGCTGCTGCAGCCGGATGAAAGAAACCTGTGTGTGCAGTCAGGTTTACAGGAACGGCCAAACATGTCTGACCGCTTTCTGCAAACCGAGGAGTACACTACTTCTATTCAAAGAGGCTTTATTGGTACGGAAGACGTTTACATTACCGAAGCAGGCGTGAAATAAAACATTCACAGAAGAACTGTTTTTTTCTGATACAGTATAAAATAATAGAATAATAATTAAAACAAACAAACTGCAGTTTAAATTCTACAAATAAGGGAGAATGTAAACTTCCTCTCAGTCAGTCAGCAGTGAGCATGAGACCGTGAGAAAGACGTGATGACTCAGCATCTTTCATTAAATGAAATTAGTTTACGTGTGGATTGAAAATCAGTAGCCTGCAGCAGCACAATGTTACCGTCAGAGTGCTGGATATATATCGTAACGTGTTTTACCGGTTTTTACACAGCGTTTTACTTGAGGCCTTAATATCCAGGCATAACCACAGACGTTTCAGCATAGCATTTTTCTTCTTCTGTGGTTTCTTGGAGTTCTGAGCCAATCAGCTCCCCAGGGACCATCTGCAAGTTGCACGCTACAAGCTAGAGTTATTGTTATGAGTTCTTGGTTTTATTTGTGTTCTGATTTCTGAAGGTTTTTTTTATGTTGATGTTCTGCTTTGAATGATAACTTGTGTATGCAAAGTTTAATAAGCACTTTTCCCCTTCAGCAGACACATAGAGCTCCCTGCACAGTTAAGGTCAAACATTTAAGTGAAAAAAACTAAAACACATTTATGTCAAGTAGGCTACTTTAAATACAGGATCTGAGTAGGCTACTTTGATTCCTGCCTTTTAGATTGAGTTGTACACACTACATGTATCTGGTGTAGATGGGGTAGGCAGTTTAGTTCAGAAGCATTCTTTGTTATATTTGTTGAAATTCTTTTTACATCCCGGCAGCAATAGGTCAAATGCTGTGGCTGTCGCAGGACTGTTTTGGTGTGAATGAATTTGGTCCGTCTGGCAAGAGATACAGAAGTACCTGCTGTTGCACCTCCAGTCTATAGAGCAGCTTCTTCCCCCAGGCTGAGACTACTTAATTAATCCTCAGCACTGCACCATGTAAAATAGTTAGATTTCTATGACTTGTTTATTTTTGTTTTTGTGAGTAACATAAAGTGGAACTACAACCTAACCTTGTAACACAACCCTGGAAATCTACCTTATAACCTGGAACAATGTGAATGGATCCAAGACTGGAAGTATTTGGTAAGTTTTCCACCACTGTCTGATCCTATTACTACTTCTCCAATTACAGTATTACACAACTTCTACACATCGGCGACTGACTGAAAGTAGTTGAGTCTCGTTTTTTGCACTTATTAAACAACTTCCCCACTTTTCTGTCTGGTCTGGTCACGCTGTACCTTGGTGTGACTGTTGTCTCTCACATGGCTGCTTATTGGTATTGGCTCTCTGCCCACTGAGTCTTTTAACCTTTGTGAAAAGTGTCAACAGCACATCTGTAAACCCCTGTCTGCCTTGAAATGTCTGCCTGGAAGAGATCTTGCTGATGCAGTATAACTACCTTGTGTGTTGTTGCTGTGTCTCAGTCTTGCCATGGTGTATGACTTTTGACACTAAACTGATACTCATACACCTGATGATATGCCTACACTATCCCTGACTTTGTGCAAATATACCTAGAAGAATCAATGCTGTTTTGAAGGCAAAGGGTGGTCACACCAAATATTGATTTGATTTAGATTTTTCATCTGTTCACTCGCTTTGTATTTTAATTGATAAATATAATCTATTAAACACATTTCTGTGAATATACTGTATGTGTATCTATAAATATGACAAACACAAATTACAAAAGAACACACTGTAAAACACACATTAGTTACTACCTACTCGAGTACTGTGCTTTGTACAATGTTTATGTACTTGTAATTTCCTTTATAAAATTAAATACCCTGTAATTTATTTTTAAACATTTTTGGCTAATGGACCCTTATAAAAAGTGTCTAGTAGAGGCCTCTTGTCACACGTTTCAGATATCAACAGATGTTAATAGCAGTTCCTCCAATAAGACAATATTCCTTTAAACGTCTCACATAACTGTGAGGCCTTTTATTGCACTGACAAAAACAAACGTGCCACGTGGTGCAAGCTCAGGTGTGATTTCAGTTATAGTTGAAAATCCAGCGGGGGCGGCTGTGTCTCAGCAGGTAGAGCCGTTTGCCTGCTAATCAAAAGAGCGGCGACCCGGCTCCTCCAGTCTGCATGTTGAGGTGTCCATCGGTCAAGATACAGAACCACAAATTAATTTCTGTTCTGCTGCTTACCACAGCCATCTGCCATCAGTGTATGATATGTTTGTGAATGTGACGTAGTGTAAAAGCCCTAGAAAGGCGCTATAAAAGAACAGACCTTTTACCATCAAATGGAGTCATATCAAACAGTGCTGAACTAGTTTATTTGACAACCGAGATATACAAGCATAAATACAATCATAACATTCTTTCAATGGATGCATCTACAGACAAATACTATACAAGAACTCACATACGCATTCTTTCATCTCCATCACTTACAGCTAGCATAATAAAATAAAATAGAAATATATATATACTGAATACATTTTCTAAACGATGCCACCATTTACCACTTTACATTGTAGCATTCAGTTTGTGTAGTCAGATCCTGTGCATTTCAAGTTCCACTGCTTGTTGGTAAGTACAACATACAGGCAGGTAAAGGCTACTTTTAAGACATTAGAGCTTGACTTTTCACAGTACAAAATATGGGAAAAAAATGTACACGCAGCCATATGACACCATTCTGTGTCACCACTTTATGCATATATGATATCAGCGCGAGGCGAGGGCTTAGAGGGGAAGAGGAGGAAAGAGGGATGGACTGATATGCTTCCAAACCTGCGAATGAGGATAAACAAAAGGAGCAAATGTAAGCCCTCCACCGGCTACAAAGACACAGCGTGACTTCAAAAGCTGCTCAAGTGAGGCAGCTGACAAAAGCAGTCAGGCATTCTGAATGTCACAAGGAGACCAGCAACTGAGACTGCAGCTGGACCAAACGCACACAGATTGTACGGAACATTGGTTTGTATAGCAGGGGAGCTGCCTGTTGATGAAAACAGCTACTTTCCACATATACTTCAACATGATGTCATCGTGTTCAGGCTGCATCTATCACTGCCCATAATGTGTTTATTCTTCAGGATATATTCCTGATACTGTGTTTTTGCCTGAGCAGTGTTTCCAGCTGAAATGCAGGGTTCATAACTTATCACCATAACAAACTGCTGCTGAAGAGAAATCAGACGTGTCATCATTAGAACCTTTATATGGGGCCCCAAAAGATTCAACAGAAAATAAATGCTAAAAAGTAAAACTATGAAATAAAATTTATGCAAAATATAGACATGAAACAATAATGTGTGAAATAATTTAATATTATTTCATCATCTTATTTTCATAATAACAGAGTTTGATGTGACTTATTTTAAAATGGAGAGCCTAAGTCCCTGCCCTTCTGGTGGACGACCATAGGAAAATATGTATGGTAGTCAAAGGCGAGAGACAATTAATTTTTTGATCCCATTTGAACCGTGCCCTTAATTACTCTAGGATGTTTGTTAATTTCAAATATAATTTTGCAAGTCAAGAAAGTTGCAGTTTGTCATTAAACTGTCAAAGTATAAGATTGTGAAAATATGTAATTAGAAAGACCACAAACACAAAAGTTGCATATTGACATCATAACTTTTCCTCTCACTGGAGCTAACGTCACTGAAGCTAACGTCCAAGAACTACCATGAGTAGATGATGTGATGAAAGGACCAAGAGTCGTTGGATTAAACATCAGGTGAGAAACATCTGTATGTGGAACACAGCTAAATTACCTAGCTAGTAGCAACCAAGCTATGAAACTTTGCTAGCATTACAGCTTAAACATGTTGGTAGGTGTAGCTCATTGAGTGGTTTCACACAAAACTAAATGTTACTTTGCTGTACAACAAACTGCGATTTTCTTGACAGGCAAAATTATCTTTTAACAGACATCATTTACTATCCTACACCCTTTTTCAGAAGTCTGAATGGCATTCCTACAAACAACACTTTGCATGCCACTTTTTACTTCAGAATCACTTTGATATTATTGCTCAAGCCAACAGGTGCCAACTGGCCGAGTAGCTACCAGTATCCAACCGAAAAATCCCTCCTTCCAAAGCCACTCCTCAGAAAATCATGTTTATACTGTGTGCACAGGCAGTGTGCTCACACAGGTAGGCAGGAAGGTCAGGCCAGCCAATCATTTCATTCGGTCTGAATGAATGGGACGTGCTTATTGAAGTCCTGCAACTGCCAGATACTGGCACAGAGCGTTTGATTTGATTGCTGTCAGGTTGTAAAAAGAATATCAACAAATGTAACAAAAATGCTTCTGAAATAAACCGCCTACCCCTGCTTTAAGCCTGCTAGTTTAAATACTGAACTTATGCTTAAGGACCCCTCTTGGTTGCGGTGACTCTCAGTTTTTTACCCATTTTATTGACTAATCTGTTTTATACCACCTTTGGCTGCAACATTAGTCAAGTTATCTACGTAAGTTACATGACGTTACATGCGTAAAGTAAGTTAAATATGCTAGCCAAGTTAACTCATGTACGCAAGTTAAATTAAGTCAGCGTTGACCTTTGGTTTCACACGGGACACGAACAGTGGCCTCCTGGGAAAGTCCTGTGTTAATGTGACCCATCCATCCGTTCCGACCTTGTCACAATGTGTTGTCTCTCTTTATATTACATCACCTTACTTTTTTTCCCCCTCTATGCCATTTGTGCATAACATGACAGGGAAGAGACTAAAGGGTGGGAAATGACACGCGAAAAGTTCCTTGTCATAACATGCAATAATATGTACGACACAGGCGTGTTATTCTTGTGGCATTCGGTAATAACTGTAGTGCATTCAGCCCCAGCAAAATGTTGGAAATGTTTATTTAAATGGAAAAAGTTGTGCCTTGCAACTATGATTTTTTTAGCCTCAAGAAATAGGTTGAAATACATCTTTAATAGTAAAAAATATGCTTGTTACAGTCCAGAATAGCAGAGAACATCCCCATCGAGTGACAAGGTATGTGGAAACTGTGGGGTGGGATTTATATACACATTGCTGCTGATGGGGGAACTTCTCGGACACACGACCTCTCTACCTAACGAGTTTTCTTTACACTAGCCACATGGTTTTTGTGGTTGCAACTTCTGCGGTACTTCAAGCTCTGTGCAGCAGGTGTTATATAAATAAAGTTTTGCTTGATTGCACTTTACTGAGGGCTCTCTTAGTTTAGTATTGACCACTCCACATCTTTAAGGCTTTGAATTTTAAATCATATCACTCAAAACAAACCACTGGCCTCAGTTTTTCAGCAAGACCACAGATTACTTAAATCAAAAAGCCACCTGAAAGTTATGTATTCAGCAACCAACAGATCAACCAACAGATCACATATTCAGTCATTAATCCTTTTTTGTAAATAAATAAATAAATATATACGGACATAAAAAAAAAAAAAAATTTCAAGCAGAGTACCTAAAAGTGCTTTTAATGTTCCACAGACTCCACCTCTCAGTGTTTAGGTGCATTTACCTAGGAGAGGCTTGGCAAGCAAGGCACTCATGGAAATCTGTGGCCATTTGACACAGGCATCAGTCAGGGTGAGAGCGCTGCCTCGGCTTGGATGTCCTGCCATCTGACTTATTTACATTGTACAAAAATGGAAAATGTCTTTAGCCGACAAGCTGGTGAATGTTCCTTAGAGGTCCAGCTACCGACACTAACCTCAAAACGTTATATTATTGGTACTAAAAATATCACTCTACAAAAACATTGCAAGGCAAGATCAGTATGACGATTGAAGGGACAAACTCAGTGTCTTATTCTCCCAACATATTTAGAGCACCAAACTAAAAAGCTGTCCTCAACAGCACTGCCTCGTAGTAACATTGTTAAACACAAAGTAAAGTTTAATCACACGTGTTTTGTTAAATCAGCTGGGCCCGATGGTTAAGATATCTTCTTCTTTTTTTTTTTTTTTGCTCTTCAGTGAAAACAGCTTATGCCTGCTTTGGCTGACACTACAGTCAAATCTGCGGAAGAGGATTAGGGCCACATGTGAAATTTTTTTTAGAGTTCTGACTTTTTTCACAGAATTCTGACTTTAATCTCCTTAATCCTCTTCCGCACAAATCAGTACACACATGGCCTTCCTAAACTTTAATTAGCTGACTTGATATGAAAATGTAAATGACACCTAATTAGAAATTTCTACAATTATGGCAAGAATTCAAACTTTTGTTAGGGGGTGCAAAGGCCCCCACTGCTTTACAGTGTGGACATCCGTGGCATCTAAAAACAGGCAAGCTGCTCTTGAGTCATTTATCCTCATCTTTGTATCAATGACTACTGCTGCTTTTAATCCTGTCTCATTGTGACGACCAGCCCGACGTCCACAGGTCGCATTCCTTTTGTTGTTGCAGCCTTCTTTCTCTTGCTGTCACTCAGGTTACAGGTAAATGCTTAACGACTTTGGGAGGAGTTATTCTCCATAAAACAATTAATAATAAAAGGCATGTCTATTGTCTTTAAATCACACCAACAGCCCTATTGGATCTGCTGACACAATATTTAAAAAAAAAATCACTCTATACAAATGAAAAACTGAATTCAGAGAAATAGAAGAAACAAAATACATGCTTGCTCAGCTCAGTAACTCAGGGGTTTGCTGCTGCAGCCTTCATTGGTCTGGTATGACCAGTAGCTAATGTTCGAAAACTTAAGATAGATGCTATGTAACTGACATTACAGAGTCACGTCACTGATATTATAACCTTTCTAACAGACACTTTTCTGTTTTTCTGAATTAATGAAATACCTCAAACTCCTTGCGGGAAGCTCTGACCTGCATGGAGTAGGCCACGGTTGTTGATGCTTATCAGCCTGACCCTCCAACAACAACAACATGGGCCTTTATGATTTAGAATGGGGTCATTAAACTGATAACACTGATACTATCTGTATCACTTAAAGTCAGGAGTATCTCCCAATGTCTAAAAGCCAAACCAAGATAAAACTGGATTAAACTAAACAGGTGGGACATGTTTGCCTCCATGAAATCGAGCTAAATGAGAGCTTTCTTGAGAAATTGAGGTATCTTGTTAATAAAAAAAAAAAAAACCCAGAACAAAATCTTTTTTTTTTTTTTTAAACCTTCAAATCTTCTCTCATAATTATCTCTAATTTTTTTTCCTCAAGTGAATGCATTATGCTTCCGTAGCTTGGTGGCTGTTTGGGCAGCAGGAGAGCAAGAGACAGAGCTGGAACGCTGTATGAAATATGATAAGATCATACTATTTGCACTATTCCTAGAACCTTACCAAAGGTAGGATTAAAAACATAAGGCTAATGCCGGAGGAAAGGGGTGAGTCAAACGACTGGATTCATCCCTGTGGAAGCATTAGCATGTGTTCAGGCAATTTAATGAAAATGCCTATGGAAACTGACATTTAGGCCTCAAGGGGTGTTGGAGTGTCTATAATGGAAAGGCTGACCCTCTGGGGAGGATAAAGAGAAACATGTCTGCTGAGGAATTTTGATGACAATGACAAATACACAGGTCAACAACATAAAATTGCACATATCTGCATGACGTATTAAACAATATTGTTTTTGAGAGTTTAGTTGTGATTGTGATCTATATGCATGGCCTGTCATCTGTAGTCGGCCGGACGTAAGGATAAATGATGGCACTAACGTTTGTAGATGTGAAAAGCTCTTGAGCTGTTGGGACTAGGGATGCAGAATAATATTGGCACGTCATCAGTATCGGCCCGAAATTACATTGCTGCCGATAGGACAGGCCAATAAGGGGACACTTAAATTATGCACATGCGACATGAGTATGTCTGCAGTGTAGAGGTTTTTTGAAGTGTGTGAAACAGATTGCAAAGTTGCTATTTGCAATGATTGCTCAGCGTCAGTCTTGCGAGGAGGAGCCAAATAGCATTCCTTCAACACTACACATTTAATTGTCCATCTAAAGAGCTGCTGATGTTCTCAGCAGTTAAGTGGAAATAAATATATGCATATATCGCATCCGTTGGAAAATTTCGGCATATCAGATATCGGCAAAAATCCAATATCATGCATTCCTAGTTGAGACCTAACTACAGCAAAGTTCATTCTTTAATGAGGTCTTGTTTGACCACTGATCACCTTGTTACACAGAACAAAGCTGCCATCTACATAAAAAAGGAGCATATTACATGCACAAAGGGAATCTGCATACCTGCAAAAGTTATGTCCACATTACATTTGTGCACAGTGTACTTCAAATGATTAGTGCTGTGCAAGTCTTCCACCAGGTAGACATGGGAAATGCTTTCAGATATCCTTAACAAAGCCCTTCAAAGCAAAGGTTCTTCCTTTACACAGGCCAGCAGGACTGTTCCTGCCATTTCAATGTCAGTGCCCAAAACAAGCAGGTACATTTTACTGGTACAACAGTAAACAACTTCAATTAATTACATGTAAACTTTTGTCTTCCTAAACAGAGATTAACAGGTGTTGTAGCACAGCTGGATTGCTAAATGATTTAAATAGAGCAGCTAACAGGCTTTCCTACATGTTCACATTCCTCTTCATTCACATTTAACATTTATCCTTTAAATACTGGAATTTGATTATTTGATTGAAATATACGGAATGGTAGCTGCTTGTTTCTTAGAGCCCAGCACAGTCAATCTTCAGCTCAAAAGAAAAGGAAACAAAATAACCTTTGGCCTCCTTCCTCACTTTGACTGGACCCCCAGCGTGAGCTTCAGGTTCTCGTAAACAACGTAGCTGATGCTGACAGATGGAATGACTTTCATGAAGTTGGGTGCCAGGCCTCGGTAGAGTCCCATGGGCCCCTCGGTCCTAATGATGTGTCTGAACAGGCCCGTCATGGTCATCTGAGGGCCTCCTTCCAGGGTAGCTGAAGAAAACAAAGTGAGGATGGGCTCATCAAACCATGCGCCCAACACAAAGCTAATCGCTTGAATCTAAACAGATGAACAAATCTCTGTATTGGGCTGACAGAGACATGGTTACAATGTGGCCTCAGTATAGGCATGTGATTGCTTTATTCTGCAGCACTAAATTCCATTATTGAAATTTACAGGCGTGGATGTTTTGTAATTCAAAATGTGCCCACAAATAGAGTAGAACAAATAGCCTTATACAGCAGATTAGGGGCTTTGTTTGTGGTAATGATCAAATCTCATGAACAAGTGGCATTCATCGGGAGAGAGAGGGAGATTTAGGATTAGAAGAAAAGTTTTCTACTAGAGGCTAACTAATGGGTAATCAATCACTCGGGGTGTTCCTGGAACATATAATCAAGTCTTCATATCCTTCTAATAGACAGCAGCGTACAGTGCAGTAGAGCTCTGCAGTGACTGACCTTGGCCCTGCATTCGAGTCCTGACCAGGGCTAGTGGGTAGCTGGCCAGCTGGCCACACGTGCTGGAAGTGGTGCCACAAGCCAGCAGCACAAACACTCCCGGATCAGCGCTGTCTGTGGCAAAGCGCTGCAGCCAGGAATTCTTCAGAGTCTGACAGAGGGGAGGAGGAGAGCAAAGGGGTGAGACTGAAGTAAAGAAACAACAAACAGAAAGACAAGATATCCCCCGACAACAACCACACACCTCATAGACAGCTAGGTCGATGCCAGCGTAGGGAATGATGCCCAGCATGTTGGGGACGTAGCCTTTGTAGAAAGCAGCCACACCTTCCTTGTGGAACATATGTTTGGCACAATCCAAAATGCCAGAGTACTGGCCCGTCCTCCTCAGGGCTAACCGTGTCTTCAGGACCTGAGAGGACAGGAAGTGATGTCAGGCTCTCTGATAGATGAAAGATGCCTCCACTTTGTTGCGCGAGAGTCGTAGAAAATCTTTCATACTTGAACAAACACCGACTAACATACCATGTCGTGGATTATCTTTCATATTAAAATAAGTTGTGTGTTCTGGACCTCATGGGTTCAAGGCTAAAAGTTAAAATGGGCCGTCAGTGACAAGACAAAGAAAATACACTTGGATGTTTCTGCATACAAACATGTCAGGAGCTGCGAGTAAGCGAGGTCTTGTCTGTGTTCATCGGCCTCTCACCTCCATGGGGTAGATGCTGCTCTGAGCGATTGCTCCAGCCAGTGAGCCTGCCACCAGTCTCTCTGAGATGCCCAGCGTCTCCTGGTTGCTTCCAATTAATCGTTTAATCTACAGACAGGACACCCTTTTTTGTAACAACATAACATATGACAGCTTATTGCAGTCAGAGCTGTAGCGGTGCATACCTGTTCGTAGGCCATGAACTTAATAGCAGACTCGGGGGCGATTTTGATGACATTGATGCCGTTGCCTCGCCACAATGACCTCACACCGCCCTCTCGGATCATTTGGCCGAACCCCCCAGCGATGCGCATGCTGTTGCTCTTGGAGGCATGAACCTGGCAGGCCGGGACCAGGACAAACCGTAAGCATGTATTCACACAGTTATCACAAATTCACTTCCCTTTCTTCAGTTGGTCTAGAATGAAAGCTGCCTAAATACTCCCTCATTCAACAGCTGAGTGTTGGGTTTTACCTGCATGAGTACTTTGAGCCTGTCCAGCGGTGCTGTGCAGGTTCGAGACACAGCACCAGCTCCTCCTCCAGCCACTAGGTGTCGCCACCACATTCCTGTTTTCTTCTCTTCTGCCGTGAACTCATCAGGCACCAACAAACTCTCCCCAACATCAAAGATCTGAGGAGCAAGCAGAGGGGTTCAGGCCTTGTGAAGCTAATCCACAGTAAACAGATGTTTTAAATAGCCAGAGTCAGACAGACAGGGAAGGACCAAACCCGGGTTTAACACAAACCCTAAGTACAGAAGTGCTGTGTGAATGTGTCTATCCCAGGAGGTCTATTTCTTCCTGATGCAGACTCAGTGAAAAACGTAAATATTACAACTAAGTAATTTCATAATGATGATATTGATAGCAAAGCATTTGGACTGGATTAGTATTACAGGACAAATGCAGCGATACAATACTTTCCCTCCTGAGCGGTTCTTAAACTCATCGTCCCAGGAGGCACAGTAGTCTTCAGCAACTGATTCTGGTGGAACATTCTGTGACCTTATTCACCACCAGGCTCATCAAATTATTAAATTATTATTATTTATATTAGTACTATTTAAATATTTACCAGTACTTATACATACAGTTACACACTACTCATATGGCTTTCTCTGAATGTCCATATACCTTTGCAAAAACAAAATGTAAAAATAATAAAGCTTGTGGTATGCAGGCATGTTGATGATATACATACTGTAGATAAATTGTAGTAGGAAAGATGAGATTGGTTTTGCTCTTTGCTTTCGAGGAGAAAGGAAGACTGAGTTACCGTGGAGTGTTTCCAGTAGAGGATGATCTCAGGGATGTTGTCTGCTGGATGCAGGAGGTGGTAATCCCGCCATTCATTCCAGTCAATTGTCATTGTGCCATTTTTATCCATACTGGGGATGTAAAATAAGGCAGACTGTTAGAAATGAGACAGTTTCAGACTGCAGAAAGAATAAGCTGGTACTTAATGGTAATAATGGTAACATTTGTTCTCATGGCTTCCTTTATGAGGTCAGTGCATTATGTTGTAGCAGCATGCTTTACTTGAGCACTCTGTGCCACAACCAAATCACCACATTGTCAGCATTTCTTTGATTTGTCAATGTGATAGTTCTTGCGCTTTAAATCTGAAATAAAAAATAAAGAAATAAATAGCAGATGCAGCACTGGCTGAGCAAGCAGACTATAGAATCTACTACTTACTACAAGATAGGGGCCCAGATTTGACCCCTCCTTATTCTGAGACCAGTCAGAGAGAAGAGACAGACAGACAGACAGGAGGTTAGACGAACAAGACAAGGATCACACTGAGCCATAACAACATGTTTCTGCTAAATAAACAGAACTTAATAGCTCAGGAGTAGTGAGAGGCACCATGGCTGAGCAGACTGAAGCCCTTCTCAGACACAGAACATGGAACATTTCTGGCTTAATGCAGCTCTTAAGAGATACGGTGTGTAAGAACTGAGACTCTCCACCTGTCCAATTCATACTAAAATAGGGGCAGCATATCACATATCAAGTCATAACTGCTGCTAACTGCTGTTAGCTAGTTAGCTCAGTTAGCCGTGCAGCTAACTTAGTGGTCCTTTTAGCTGACTGAAGCACAAGAACCAGAAAGAGGTTAGGAACCGGGTTTAGCAGCCTCTTAGTGAACACATCTAGACTAGGATTGACAGAATGACTGATAAAGATGATTTTGGTGAGTTTTATTTTGTCTCCGTTGAGTTTTAATGAATCGTCTATTATGAGTTAATGAGACAATTAGTTTGGTGAAAGAGAGAAGCATTTCTGTCTTTCAGGACAGCTGGGGAAACAGCCATAGGTGCTTGGACGATATTTGGACCTGGTGAGTGTGACAGTATGGAAGAGGAATGGGTCTATATTCTGTCAATCACTGCGTCACTGATGGATATATTATGCTGTCGAAACCTTAATTAATGCTCTTACATTTGCTTAGAGGGGGCGGCACTGAATAGTTAATCTCCCCCAAATGGAGAATGTCTCTCTACCTGCTTACACACTTTGCCTCTTTTTTCTTTTGAATTTAATGCTGTGTTTGTTACATATTTGATGAAATTAAACATTTTTGTGCTAAGCCCCATCAGAAATAGGCAAACAGATATATTTGCCGTTAGAATTTGAGAGACAGAACATTGTATATAGCTGTATAGTGTAGATAACATAAGGCAGTATAGACTCTGCCTTTTAATTTAATATTATTTTCTTTTAAATAATTATTTTTTATTATTCTTATTGTTTCCCTTTTAATTTTATTCTATTTGTTTTACTTCATTCTTTTGTATGACAAATGTGTATGGAGGGGCACGTTTCTATACCGATTATGATCAAAACCTTGTTAAAACACAAACAAAACATTGTTGTTGGAATCAGACATCCTCCTATCAAACATCCCTGAAGATGCCCACACACTTGTACTTGATCTTGATCTTCTTCTGTGACTTAAACATCCAGACAGAGAAGTTAAAATCTGACTAACACTCTACCCCCTACTCGCAAAGCCGGTAACCAGCTGAGCGAACATTGTATTCATCAGGAACTGCTCTACTACTAACCTTCCTGTAACTCCTCTTCATGTCTCCCACCACTTCTTCATGTCCTACTCCCTCCCCCAAACTTCTCTCTTCTACACATTCTGTCTTCCTATCTGCTGCAACCTTGGCTCCTGGTCTCCCTCCTCCCTCCTTCTCACTCAGACCATCTCCTCTCTACTAGGGATGAAACGGTATGAAAATTTCATATCACGATTATTGTGACCAAAATTATCACGGTTATCAGTATTATCAGGGGATTGTAAAAATGTGTACCGATACACACACTAAAACCATTTCAACAAGTTTTATATTGAAAATTACAATTGCCACTTTGTTTGCATAAAAATAAAACAACAGCAAATACCTTTTGTAAACATATGAAAATCATCTAAGTGTGCATTATAAAGATTTTATATTATATAGTTAATACAATGACCCCGCGGACAATTACATGAAAACAAATAAGTGTTTAGAAGACAGTGATAGTAACTGCAATGAGCCCAACAACTGACATGAATACAGAGGAGTCTGTAGCGTTTCTAGAGATGCTGGTCGGCCTATCTAAACTGCGTAACGTGTTCTCATGTGCAGCGGACGAATACGCACACAGCAGCAGAACAACGTGTAGCCTTTTTACAAGAGCAGCAACACTGAGAGCTTCAGTTTACACGCTGTTAGCAAGTCAGAGAGACAAACCAAAGCTAAAAGTTCACTCACCCTGCGTTCACTATAAGCACTCTCATAAAAACTAAAATGCGACCGGACTTCAGAGTGACTGAAAAGCCTCCGCAGCGTCGTCTTCCGCCGCGACCCAAAGAAACCCGCGCTGCATTCCGCGCATGCGCGCCTGCTTCTGGGAGACGCTGGACAGTGTTTGTTGTGAGATTATAACAGCGTGGTTCACCGTACCCGGTTATCATGGTAATTAAAATGTGTACAGTAATAATAAGCGTCGGGAATTGTACCGTGGTTTACCGTTAAACCGGTAATCCTTTCATCCCTCCTCTCTACTTGATAGATGACATTCACTCCATGTTCATCCACCCACCTGCTGACACCACCTGTTCTACCACCTCTTCATCTCCTATTCTAGCTGCCTTTTCACCCGTCTCTCCCAGTGAGGTACTAACCTTGGTCACCTCCCACCACCAAACACCAATTTATGGGTCTATCTACATTGTTGAATGCATTTATTGTAAGTTTAGATAATAGATCTTGAAAAGGTGGAACACAGCGTGAATTTAATCTCTGTGTATTTAACGCTGTCATGCTGCAGCCTTTAAGTAACTCTGACCGCATTCAATTCAGAAATGTTACAGGTCCGACCGAATGAGATTATTACATACCAGTAGCTCGGGCTTATTCAGACATGAGACCATCATGTTAAAGTGCCAATGCTTTTCTGTTTTCAACTGATTTCAACTCTTGCCTGTACTTGTTAGGAGGGGGTATACAAAGCTCCTCTGAATTAGATCACATGAATAAAAATGAACAGATTTGTGAATCTATTTAGCGTTATAGAGACTGGATGACAGCACTACTCTCACCTTTTGAGAATCTTCTCAGCCTGTTCCTCAGAGATGTTCACTCCGAGGTCACGAAGAGACTGCATGATTTCTTGTGAGTCGATCCGGCCTGCACCACAGAATAAATTATTATTTATCAATCAAAGGTGATGATGTCATCAGGGTTATCTCAGCATTACAAACTGAACATTGAACATTCTTCTTTAATCTGTATCTTGTGAGTAACACAAATTTATGGAAATGCAATACAAAGTCGCTGGAGGAACCCTTGATTTTTTTGTGATACTGACACTCCCATCTGTTCTCAGTAACCTACAGCAGAGTAGGGAAAGAGTAGAGAAATGTAAGTCACTAGTTGTAACAAGATTCCTTACCGTCATTCTTCCTGTCCAGACTCTTGAAGACCAGCCGGAGTTTCTTCTCGTGGTCTCTGAGATAATGAACAAACTCCTCAAAGTCTAACTGTCCGTCCAGGTCTTTGTCTCCTGCTTTCACTATTTTCTGGGGGGAAGAAAGAGACGGGAGAAACCTTTGAGGTACTTGTGTCCATTGATAAACAAGCACGTGAGGGACAGGAACAGCTATAGAGACGGTCATAAAAATATTGCCTCATTTTTGTATTTAAGTAATGTCAAATTAGCTGTATACACAGTAACATTATCCGTAAAGGATATTGACCTGAACTAATTCACCACTGTTGTTAAAGACAGCCCTATTGCTTTGTGGACAGAGTGATGTGACAAACAGCAGCAGAGGTCACAGCGTGGACGCTTCCACCATCTGTGCACTGTTGACTCAGCCAGCAGTTCAGACCACTTTACAGCCATCACACATATCAGGTTATTAGGCATCTTAGACAGTCCACGGCGTACTCTGCCAAAACAGCCTTCCTAGCCAACTGGAAGCATTTCTACAAGGAATTGAGTTTGCTGAAACATAAATCTATATTTACAGGCAGGAAATGGCTAACTGAGGAAAGGAACGGCTGGGTGTGCAGGCCAGTTTCTCTCTCACAGAGCACACCTCAACAATACTTGGAAAGTATTTTCTCTGCCAGCAAGGGGGCAAAACTGACTGACCATGAGAAAAAAACATTTCACTGAAAAAAAAAAAACAAAAAAAAAAAACTTCTTTGCATTTTTGCAAGCTTTAGAATTTACATCAATATGTTTTCTTGCCATGGTAATGCAACTGCAAGGATGAAAGAAGTATTAAGATCTTTAACTTACTAAATAAATATTGCCATATATTATAACAAAGTATAAATACACCTTTAAAAGTAAAAGTCTTGCATTCAAACCATAGTATTAGCAGCAAATAGTATTTAAGGAATTAAAAGTAAAAGTACTGATAATGCAGCCGAATGGATCGTGTAACTTACATTATTATATGTTGTATTACTGCAGTGCTGAACCGATTAACCAGTTAGTAAGCACTAGGGGTGTGACAAGATTTCTTTTCAGGTTGAAAGCGGTATATCACTGTATATACTTTATTTGTCTGACACAGTATGAAGCAATGGAGCTGTATATATACTGTACTGTTCAGTTATTTCACCTTAAATACTTTTAAGAGATGGCAGTGGAGCACCACCACATTTCAGACTTTGGTGCCATCTGCTGGTAGTATCCAGGAAGACTGCAGACTGAGACACAGCAACTTACACTGATGCACTCCTTCACAGACACCACTGTTTCGTCACTCTCTTTGAAACAGTCCTCTGGACACAGCACAAATCCTGACCTATTAATATGCCTTAGAATGTCTCAACAATTATTGCATAGTTGACTCTCTTATAAATGAAAAGCAGTTTCCCCAGCACTTCCGGTTGATTTTTCTCAGAGACGCACTAAAGCAAGTGTGGATATCGCAGGCAAACAACAACACCTAAAACACAGACAGAAAAGTCTCGCACAAAATGAAGTCAATTATTATGATGCAGAATTTTAGTCAGAATTTTAAAAAGCCACCTCTAATAAAGACAGAGTTCATCATTTTTAGTAAAGACGGGTCACACCATTATTGCAGTAAAACAGGATCATCCACACAACACAAAAATAAACTCTGCCCCTAATCCAGCAAAGTAAATTACAGCATTAGAATGAAAGCTAAGCACTTTTTCATTCGTACCTTTTTCCACGTACGATAAGTCATCAATTCATGCGATGGGAGAAATAAACTCAGTTTGAACACTGACTTTATTTCAGATGGTAATCCATTTGATTCAAAATACTCAAACTCATTGTGGTCCTTGTTGGAAATTGGGACATAGAGACACAGACGCATTAGGTTTCTTCTACTGTCTAACTCAAAGTACTAAAAAGTAAATGGACTATACAGAACGCAGGTCGTTGGCTCTTTGTGGAATATTCCTGAAAAACAGTGTCATTAGAGCACAGATGAAGCTCCACACCTGCCCTCCTGCCCACTTGCCTGCCTGTCATTGGATCCATTTAGATTAAAGAGCACTCTCCTCCCATTGGTTCACTGTTAACATGGTAAACACATCTCGCAGAGCACAAGTGACGTCATCATTTCCTACAGTACACTGAGTCAATCTCTCAAACACAGGCAGCACTACACTACATAAGACACACATCATTTTTGTGACCTCGAGACAAGGAAGACGTTGACAAAGCAGTTTGCCTTACTGTGTCATTTCACCACAGAACACGCACCACAGACACAGTGATCACTGCACTACAGCTCAATGACACACACTTTTCTGTGAGATGGTTTTCTCTGTAAATAATCTAATTTATCATGTGCCATGTAATAACAATTTCTTGGGAAAAAAAAAAAAAAAGTGGAAAGTATGTCAATGCACTGACCAGCAATGAACCCAAAGTGAAGCACTCCTACACTACTCAGGAAATGACTGGACACAGCAGATACTGAAGATCAACTCCTTCAGTATCTGCCTTCGTGCGAGTTGAATATTTTCAGTCGCATGAAGCTGAGTCGCGATAGCCTTTCAGCATCGAGATTATCCGGACGTCACCAACAGCTTCAGAGCGTTGTGTGGAGAGGGCCAGGCAGAGCGGGGGAATTGAAATACCGCTGGCCGGCGGAGAGCTGCTAAACTTGGGGGGAAAGTCGAAACAGAGCAGGGAGCAGCACTGCAGCTTTTGGACAAACGAACCCGTAGTCGGTCTGGATTCTGCTCTGACAACTACGCCGTTTGCTTGCAGGAGGAGCTCGGAGTAAACTGCTTTTATTAAATTAGCTTTTTACTTTAGTTTTTGGGATTACAACATTGATTTATCTTCACTCGAGCTTCTCAGCAGCTAGCTTCCATGCACATCCAGTTCCACTGTTGTTGTTTGCGTCGGCTGGCACCCAGAGCTCTACGACTTCATATTTATATAGAAAACGGATAAAACATGGACATGGACATTACTTGGAGAAAAGAAAGCGAGGAGGTTGAACTACCTGGTGAGTTCAGAAAACATGTGTATGTAACTTGTGTTACATACAAGGAAAGCGCTGCGAGAATTAAATTTGCGTTTGGTTTGAATTCCGCATAACACTGACATGGTCCTCTGCTGTGGGCAGACCAACAGTGAATACAGTTCTTTTGTTTGACCTTAAGCAGTTAGATGATGCCGTGCCTTTAATGCAATGAGGTGAACTATTTATACTGTATTTTAGCAGCTCAGTCACCATATTTTGTGTAGAGTCACAGAAATAGCAATGCAATCTGTATGCAATGTTTTGACCAAAAGCTGCTTGACTGTAAACTGTATCTAAGCCAAATGTCACACGCTCATTATTGAGAGGCAACAGAGCGGAGCCACAGTGGTAGCTTACTTCACCCTCATGTATGATGCTGGATTTCCTCTCATACCTGAAAAACAGGCTTAAATCTAAATGTACAACCGACTCCATAGAGTGTCTTATAGCACAAAGAAACACTGAACAAGACATTTTTAGGGGCCCAAATGTTACAATTAACTTTCGTGAAGTGAGAACCTACTGTGAAAGGGTCAAAACTCTGAGACGAAAACAGCACCCAAAAACAAGTCCCGAGCTAGCTAGATGTGCACATTGCAGCGGATACCATTCACCTCTATCATGACTGGCAGGCTGCTGTGGTAGCGACTCGTCAATCACAAGGTAGCCACGAACTAATGACATCATGCTGTGTTGAAAAAGACTTGAAACTAGAGAGTGAGACCATAAACTCATTAGGAAAGTGTTTACTGAGGGAATAAATCAGCCGAGAAGCAGCCTCATTTTTTCATCGACAATGCAGTTGATCAGCGCCTCTGAGCAAGATTATTAGGCTGTCGAATGTTTATTTTTGTGAAATGTACATTTTGTTTTAAGCCTGTTTTTCAGCCCTTCTTTGATCAAGGACGTACCCCTTAATCAAGGCACATCTTCTGTAACTGCTCCTCTGTTGTCAAAACAGTATGGTTAGACTTCAGCTTCCAAATGTTCTCCCTGAGGAACAACACTGGCTAAATATAGGTTAACAAAACTAAGAGCCGTGCTTAGCGACTGTGACACTGTAGGCAGATGCTAACGTCAACATGCTCATAATGGCAATAGTAATATGCTGATGTTTAGCAAGTATGTTTACCATTTCTTAGTTTAGTGCGTTAACATTCTAACATTTACAGCACCTCCGTCCAACTGAGGCTGATGGCCTCAATGTCACATGTTTTCGCAGGTATTTGCTTACAAACGGAACCAAATTTTGACCTAACGATGCAAGGCAAGAGGATCATCAAAGTTATTAGATGAAACGGCTGGAGCTGTAATAATCGGAAGGTCGGCGGTTCGATCCAGGGTTTTCCCAGCCCGCACGTAGAAGTGTCCTTGGACAAGTAGTTTCTTTCTGATGAGCAGCTGGCACCTTGCATGGTAGCCTCGTCACAAAGACCAGGGGATCATCAAAGAAATTTGGACCATGAATGCCTATACCAAATTTTGTTCCAATCTATCCATGATGACATACAAATATCTGACCGGATAGTGGTGCTGGATAAAAAAGGTCAGGGGTTCAACAAAGTCATTAAGATTCATCTTCTATACGTGCAAAATATCTGTACCACATTTTCATGGCTATCCAGCCAATATTTGTTCAAATATAAAGTCAGTGTGACTTTTCTAACACAGAGTACAAATTAACCTGCCATTAATATCATAAAGACTTTAATTCTAAAAAAAAAAAAATAACATAGCAGATTGTAATTATCTATAACTTTGAGTGGTGGTTAAGTTGTTCAAAGAGTTGAACAGTATATGTCTGGTTTGCTCACCTGCTACTTCTACTCAACTGTAGTGAAAAGTTAACTTCATGCACCAAACAGTACTTATCCTGCGGGACAAGAGAATACAGCGACCTGCTTTATTCTACCTGTTCAAAATCCATTGGTGGTGCCACCATGATTAATACTGTGGTCTTCTTTGGAATAACATTACTCCCGCTGATTTCTTTACTATCAGAGGAGTGTGCAGTCTTTTCCTGGAGACCAGCTGGCGGCTCTCTGCAGTTCCCAGTAGCCTCAGTTTTTTTCTCCCCCGGCAAAGGAGTTTCAGCAGGCTTACACTGCGTCCTGCCAAAAAGGCTCTGGCACAGGAAACTCAGCATGTCCTGCAGCATCCTCAAACTGAGGCTCACTGTGTCTGGATGACTGCCCTCTACTCAAACACTACAACCCTTAACACAAAGCACAGAAAAGAGAACTAGAAGAACAAGTATAGAAAGGTCAGCTGAGGACAACGAGGGACTGCAGAGGGGGGCTCCTCCACTTTCTTCGACTTCACTGATCCAGCTCAGTGTCTCATCTTCCCACAGGATCCTTAAAATCCCTCCAGTGACAGACTTCTAGGCTCAGGTCCACAGGCATCAAAAGCATCAAAAAACAAAAGGCTCCTAGCTAGCTCGTTCCGTATAACTTCTGAGGCAATTTATCAAACCTAGAATTTCACACAACATCTCATGTTGGGAATGAGAAAACGATGGCAGCAGCAGACGGGCTTTGCCATTTAGCCAGCTTCAGTATCAGCAGGCAGAGAAATGCAGCAAAGAGAGCCTCCAGAAACCTGCATCCTCACTGCAGCCGAGCCCGACCAATCCCTGCAGCCCATACTGGCAGGTCCGTTTGTTGAGCGATGGACTGAGCCCCTCAGCCAATAAAGGACAGGATAGCAGTGTGGAAAATAATTTATGCCTTAAATTGTCAGCCAGAGTAGACGGGGGGGGGGGGAGGGCAGGGTTTCCCCTTGGTTACCCCTCCCTCACAGAAAAAAAATCTGCTGAGTGATTCCTCTCTCCTCCCTCCCCCACTATCCTCAGAGTCATTCCAAGCACACCCTAAGCATCCAGCAGGCGAACCCATTCACCCGACAGCCTTCACAAGCTTTGCTGCATTTCATTCTCAACTGGCTTCAGAAGTGTGTGTGTTCATGGAGAAAAATAAAAACATACATTATTGCCACCATTCTCCTGACAGGTTGTAAACTATTTCCCAGTTCAAGTGTTGGTGAACTGGCTCAAAATGTCCACTGCAGTTGTCTATTAAACTGCTCTGAGTGTGCACACAACTGCATTAATTGAACCAGAAAAAAAAAATCTCATAAAAAAAAGACCCAAACTTGAATTACATTACTTTTGGCAGAGACATAAACCTTGCTACTGAAATATAAGATATATAGATAATAATATAAGATATTAAACAAAGATGTTTTGTTTTTCAGTATTTGTTTTGTATCTAGAAGTTAATCTTAGAAGGTTTTAAAAGAAGTCAAATTTGGTCAAACATCAGTCCAAGGAACAACAGACTCGTATTTCACTTCATTAAAATCGGCCTCTGCGCATTCTCAGTTTCTTTCTAGGTGACATGGTGCATCACAGGAAGAGGAAAGTCACAGTTTACTACACTACTGTTACTCGGGCTGCTGCCTGACAGTCCACTAAACCATTAGTCGAGAAGAGTCTTAGTCCATCAACTTTTCATTGGTCAGTTAGTCACAGAAAAAACTAACAAACCTCAAACTCCATTCGCTGTGCCTCGTCACCAGGAGAGGAGTATCAGGGGATTGTCGCAACACAAACCTTTACTCTTGTAACATGGAAGTCACTTACGGGAGCACTGTTGCTAATTCTAGCTCTTACTTAGGGCCCTATTAGCTGACTCTACCCGGACTGGGAGATTGGAACACCAGGGGACTGTTGGTAGGCTATTTGTTTACACCGCTAGTACAGGAGCTTTGGACCACCATATGTACACAGCTTACTAAAATTACTAAAGTAAAAGTAGCCCACTAATCTAGCAAAATGAGTACATTTACTTTAGTTGGCCTACTTTAGTACATTCAACAGAAAGTGGGGTCATTCTAATTAAAGATTAGGCTGGCTAAGTAACATAGTTAGATAATTATTTTTGTAGAAATCAGTTAGAGAGAGGACAATCCAATTTGTATGTCATAATTCAAAACCATAAAAATGTGTTTGATATGTGTCTCGTGGTGAAGGCTCATGTACACTGAACACAAAGCTGTCGCAAAACTTGCAGGGACTGATGCATCACCCGAAACACTGACCCCCCCACCCGCCACTTCTTTTCAATGGATAGATGAGAGTAATCTTTCAATGGAGGAGAATGAAATGGTCATCAAGTTCAACACAGCCTATAACATAGCAAAAGTGGAACTCTCTTTCACAATCCCGGGTCTCAGTGATGAAGAAGAATGGGCTGAATGAGAACCCAACCTATGCCAATGACATGGGCTGTGCCCAGTTTATAGCTGTGATATCAGACAACCTCCGGGAAAAGGTTGGTGACAAAAATGCCTCCGCCCCCTACCTATTATTTATGATAGATGGTGCCACCGACATCTCCTCCAAAGTATGTGAGAAGTCCAGGTTGAACACTCCCATGCAGAAGGTTATGAGAGAATATGAACTATTTTGCCAGCCACTGCTTGTGGCAGAGAAACTTAATGTTCAGGTTAAAATATTTTGCAAATATCAAGTCTCAGGTCATTGTCGATCTTTACATCAATGCAAAACTAGGGTATGCAAATTAAGACTACTATTCATCAGCATGCAAGGTCACTGATTAATAACTGCACCAAAAATAAGGGTGCAACCAAAACACGTCTGAGAAACCAACTGAGAAAGTTGGTCGCACCAGTGCTAGCAGTGAATAAATTAGTCTGGAGTGTTTTTTTTGTGTCCCTTCGGACGTTTATTGCCACATATGTTGTCACATACAACAAATTTACCTTGTTAGAAATGTACAGTATAATATGAGTATATCTGGCTGTTAAATGAAAAGAGCTGTACAGTGTTTCAAATAAAGAGGATGGAATGTGCAAAATATTGACCACAGTATGTGCAAAGGTTCACAGTATAAAAAATATGAGCAATATGTGCAAACAGTAACTGAACCCTTTTAACTTTTTTATAATGACTGAAGGTAATAATTAACTGTTTAAAAGGAACTGCAAAAGTATTAACAAGCAGGTGTAACTTGTGCATTCATTGCAAAAAAACACAAAAGATAGATAGAGAGATACACTGACCCCTGACAGTTTCAGGTTGTATGGAGAGAGTAGCCTGTACCAGTGAATTGTTATTAGGGGTTAATCCTGTGACCTCTGTGGTCTTGGACATTTGCCACCATGTCAAACGGCATGTAGAGGGAACCATTATCCAGGGTTGTGCGACTGTCCTCAACAAACAAAGAGAAATTTCCAGAGAAGCAAGGATTTCCACAACTGATCTGCTTCCAGTCCAGAGTCAAATGAGGTCAGAGGGGACTTCCTTACACAATTACTATTTTTGCAAACTAGCAACTTCAACCGCTGCATGATGTGTGTAAAATTAAATATGCATCATTCACTGCCTGTCTGCAGGAATCCGCTTGAAAAAAAACCCTCAAGACTAGTGATTTAATCAAAACCTAAGTCTACCAAAGCCTGTGTCCAGATGTAGCTACTATGCACAAAACAACAATGGCTACCTTATTTCTGCTGTAATTCCTAATTTGGTGATGTTTATCCACATGTTCCACACTGTCATGGTTTACTTCCACTATTATAAGAATATTTCACCAAACTCCAGCAAAATAGCAGAGAATTAAGAGCAACAACAAATACAACTCACACACACAATAAACTGTGTTTATAGAAAGGCAATGATACAACACCAACTGGTATTTTACCCGTTTCATTTGTTTATCATACTAAATAAAGATCTACAGACTGATGGCTGTCATTCAGGCAGTCCTGTCACAGTAAAGGTATTGTGACGTCCCTACAGGTGTTCAAAGCAACATTTTGTTAGAAATGAGATTCAAAGCAAACCCATCTAAGTTTTGGCACTTGTTATGTCATTTCCCCTTGCTTTAAATAATAATAATAATAATAATAATAATAATAATAATAATTTCAACAGGGAAACGGTAAGACTGAAACATCGACTGCAACATCAAGGCAGGAAAAATGACACAAAAACACAACACCTGGTGCAACTCAGCTGAGATGTGTCCACTCACCATGAGCTCATGTTCAGTGCGATGCACCCCTAGTTTCTTCAGCCCAATCGTCAGGTCGTTGACACAGATGCCTCCATCCCCGTTCACATCCAGGACCTGAAACAGCACCTTCAGTCTGTGCTCCTGCTCGGGCCCGCCACATATGTCACATGGATGCGCTGACTGGTCGGGGTCCGGGTGCAAGTCACCGGTTACGGGCTGTCTGGGGACTGGTTTAGTCGGGGAAGCAGAGGGGTCCCCGGCGCGCCCGCCTCCGCCGCCCGGGTCGACCCCTGGGTGTGTGTCAGCTGACCGGCATTCGCAGGACACATCGCTGAGCAAGGGGGGCATGAACGAGCCCTGCTGGTGCATCATGGGTGTCCCGCAATGCTGGAGTCCTGAATATCTTCACACTTAACTAAGTAAGCTACAGTGCCAACCGGCTCAGAGCTAATCACAGCTAACTCGAAGAGTTAAAGAGCAGCTGAGGCCACGGTGAGAGCTCGAGCTGACTACGTTACCACGTCACATGTCCCTCCATTACGCTACCGGCCGGCTTACAAACCAGACCTCTCACTACGAACACGGCGGAAGAGTTCACGTGAGACTGAAAGTGCTCATCTCAGTAATTTCACTTAATAAATCAGCTTATCTAGCTAGCGTGTTCACCGTTAGCCAAATGTTACAGCCCAGACACCGGCGAAGCGAGACGTGCTGAAATGTGAGGATCTTGGGCGGTCAGCGGACCGTAAGTTAAAATACCTCACAGAATCGAACGTTTGAGCTTATGCAGAGCTCGTGTGTCGCACATCACGAAAAAAGACCCTCTTGTTTTAAAGACCGTGATGGATCAGGTGTTTATCCCGATGTTTAAGTGCTGTTCACTTGCCGTCCGTTGAGAAGAGAAAGATGTTGCATTAGAACCGGGTGCGCCAGAAATCTCGTTGTACAACGCGAGAACACAGCGTGACAGAGGTTAAAGGAATTTACTGAGTTATATTACTGAGTATTAACTGGCCTGCAATCAGATGACTCATTTGAAGGACGGGACATGCCTTAAAGGAAGGAATCCATGAAAAACGTGAATGGAAAACGGAGAATATTTAATGAGAATATAATATTATGGAATAAAATGGCTGTTTATTAAACCAAACTCATCAGATTTCTAAAGGGTGTAGGCCTAGGTGCTAAGGGAAAAGGTTTTTCTCCCAGCCCAAGTTTTTGTGTGCAAGTGGAGGATCATTTCTCTTCTTTTAAGTTTTAAGTAAAATGTATCCAGTTATCAAATCTCTCTTGATGCTGGGAAAACACTGTCAAAAGTGAAAAGTAAGTCTCTCAGCAGAAACCTACATACTGAGATGGAATAACACTCGATTTTTCGCTGCGATGCAAACACGGTTTCCAGTTCCCTCTAATTACTTTGAAGAGCAGGCATGGGCTTGCATCTTGCATCTCTGAGTTTTTATCCCCTATGAGCCAGGGCATACTGAGATCTTCTGGTAGGGTGTTGCTATTGCGAGGTATAGGCTAAAAACCTAAGGAGACAGGGCCTTTGCTGTCAATCTCTGGAACAGTCTACCAGAGTCTACCAGAGGAGATCAGGCCGGCAGAGTCTGTTCCTGGTTTCATCTCACTTCTTGAAACTCATTTACCGTACATGATACAGTTGAAGCAATACATTTCAACCAAAAACGTTATACTAACATTATACTAAAACATTATAACTTTTGCATTTGAACTAGTCCTTTATTGGAGGGCTAATAGCACAGCATAAGTTTTGCAATTATTGTATAACTCTAACTTTAACTAACTAACTTTAATTGTATCCAAATGTCTCATTATATTGCTCTATGCTGCATTTATGTTTTAGATAAAGCACTTTGCCTTCTTGTTGAAATGCGCTATACAATAAACATGCCTTGCCTTACACCTGTCCACCACAATATTTTATTTTATTAACTTCTGCTCTATTTCATGTGTTGATGTCTTAGATTCAAATCTTTACTTGCATGATTTTGTTTTTATACATTTGTATGTACGTTGTAAAAGGAGCCTGGGTTAGCATCACAACTACGACCACCTCACTGTAATAGTTGTGCATATGACAATAAAGAACTTAAACTTGAGTACATGATGCTTTTAAAGGCAAGGCAATTTTACATACGTATCCCATTTTAGGTAAACTCAATGTGCTTAACATTGAGTGCTACAGCAACACATGATGACAACCTGTGACTGATCTACTATCTTGCAGGTTCATTATGAGAGTCAACCCTGATGGCTGCAGGTCAGCTGAAAATCTGACAAGAGGGTGCAAAGAAAAAGCACTATGGTGAATTCTCAAGTTGCTTCTCTCATAGACAGCTTGTGGACTTTGATTGGCAAAACTACTAAAAAGAAACACACAACAATCTTTTATTTTATTTCTGTATTGGCTGTTTTGCTGTTCATCGGTGAGTTTCATCAATGCTAATGAGGGAAAGGGAAACACAAGCAGGAATTCACAAAACAGTTCTTAAGCTCCTTTTGTCCATTAGTTGCTGGAATTACTACTAGACACAATATACTGTTTATACTGTTTGTGAGAGTGTTATATTTATAAATGCTACTTTAATAAGTAGATGTTCTACAAATAAAAGGCAGATAAAGACAAGTGTTTACCAGCAAACATCACATGTATCATTTTACATCACCGGACTGTAACAGTGGGGTGGGGTAACGGGGTGGGAAGGGTAGGTCACATCTTTCCTGCTCGCCTCAGAATCCTGGAGGGATGGTAGATTGCAGCCAATCACTTTCTTTGTTTAGCGGATGACACCACCATCATCAGCCGGATTTCAAACAACGATGAACGCTTCATATCGGGGAGGAAATAGATAATCTTGCAAAGTGGTACAGAGAACAACCTACTGCTCAACGTCAGCAACACTAAGCAGCTGATCATTGATTTCAGGAAAAAGGAGATAAAGACACACACTCCTGTCTACATCAGTGGAGCTGAGGTGGAGCAAGTGAACAGTTTCAGGTTCCTGGGAATCAGCATCACAGAGAAGCTGACATGGTCGTCTCACATCTCCACGCTGCTGAACAAAGCTCAGAAACTACTGTATTTCTTGAGGAAGCTTAAGAAGGCCAAAGTCCCACACCAAGTTCTTGTCAGCTTTTACAGAGGAGCAATAGAAAGCATCCTGACTGGAAACATCACTAACTGGCATGGGATGTGACTGCTTAGGAGAGGAAGTTTGGACTTGTCATAGTAAGAAAAGCCCATGTGTGACTAATAACATTAACAACAACAGTGGCTCTGTTCTATTCAGTTGTCCCAGTAGGCCATGACAGTGTGACAGTGAACCATACACAGTACCAGGACCCTGAAACTGAAGCAGTTAAATGGCATTCATTCATTTGATTATTTACACCTGTGCTTTTTCTACAATAATAAGTCAAAATGTCCCACCTCTTACTAATACTGTGTACAGGCAAGAGACAAAGCAGTCCTACTACACACAACAATGTTACTGCAATAACCCTAACACAGGGTTAATAAAAATAAATCTAAAAAAATTATTTCAAGCTGAACACATCTTTGAATTTCAACAGGTTTTTTGACAATGATTTGAGACTTTTATTAGGCCTAGTTTAGATTTTTCTGTTTTTTATTAACCCCCCCCAAATGTAGAAATACCTCAAGGTTATGTACTTTAAATAGATGCCTATGAATATTGGAATATTTTTGCACACAAAACATAATACATATAATACACATTTTACAGATTTTATATGGCAGATGTAGACTGTGCATTTCTCTCTATGTGTTAATAATAATGTCGTTTTTCTGATAAATAGATTGTGTGTGTGTTATTTTTGGTGTTAGGTTACAGCTGCTTGGAACACCCTGTAAAATCTGCAATCTGTTACTGAAATTAAAAAAAATGTACTCACATTCACCACTGTCTTTTTATACAGCCATGGAGATAACGGTGAGGTATTTGGCTTTTGAACGACATAATTTGTTTGTCTCGTTAAGTGATTGGCGTTTGCTTACGCCAATACAATCAGAGGAAATAGCGTGACCGCGAGACATCCAACCAATGCGCTGTCTGTGGGCGGGGCTTCACGCCCAGCTAACGTAAGCGTTGTTAGTAGGAAGAAGAAGCCGATTCTGGAAGCCATTACGTTGCGCACATCAATTGAGTAAATCCTACTATTTTTGCGTACAATACGCACAATTACCTCTCCTAAAGAGGAATTTCTGCAATTATGGCATCGGTCGCGAAAAAGAGAAAAATGAATTTCTCGGAGAGAGAGGTGGAAATTATTGTGGAAGAAATAGAGAAACAAAAGCACACACTGGTTAACCACTTCAATGCTGGAGTCACCCACATGGCAAAGAATAACGCCTGGGTGGATATCCTGAAAAAGGTGAACGCTGTCACCACCTGTCCCAGAGAGTTGCCCGAGGTGAAAAAGAAGTGGTCTGACATGAAGACGGAGGTCCGGCGGAAAGTGGCCCAGGCGCGGGCTGCTATAGAGGGGACCTCCGCGGACTGCACTCCAGTTCCCGTCATCCTCACTGCTATGCAGCAGAGGATCTGTAACCTCCTGGGGGAGGCCACCATCATCAGCTTACCTGCAGGAGACTCGGATGCTGAGATAACTTTACCTGTCACAGTGAACACCGCCACCACCGTCACACTAGCAGAGAGTAAGTTGACAAAAGTTTTCTCTCTGAGCATGCTCAGGATACAGTTACAGCGTCTGGGTAATGTGTGCTGCTATAATGAGCAAGAGACATTCAGATTGCCCTCTGGTGGATTCTTCTGCAGAGAGGCTGAGACATAGTGCATGTGCAAAACTGGGAATGTGTTATGTATAAGATTAAATTAAGTGGAACACTATAAAAAGGAAATATATCCAGAAGAGGAACAGAAAACATGCAACCTGACTCTGGTCTGCTAAGTGTCTGGAAAAACTAGAGCATGGATTATGGTGAACTTTGAGTCAATGAGTTACACAGGGTTCTAATGCATTTTCATTTTTTTTATTCTACCAGTGAAACCAGGCTTGGTGAAGGCTTGATAAGAGCAAATGCACTATTAGAGTTGAAATGAGGAGTGCACCTCTGTTGCAGATGTTTAATTTAACTATGCCTCCCTACAATCGCCTCACCTGCAGGCTTCCTTTAAAGTAGAGGTTCCCAAACATTTTGGCTTGTGGCTCCCCAACACAAAGTTGTGTCTACTCGTGACCCTCATCACAGGTTGCATATGTGAATAACTAAAGACTTAAAGAGTCATTCTTTAATGAAGATTATTTCATTTTATAGTCTTTAAGCCTGAAAAAGTCAACTTATAGGTATGTATGACTGGCAGATTGGTCTTACTACTAGGTACCTACCTCCCTCCCTGCTAAAGGTGTATGTGTTTCCTGTCCTCAGTTTGTCCTCAGAGGTTTTAGTGTTCCCTCACATAAAAAAGTATCAAACGTTTAACTGCTCTTTAAGAACTTCACTGAAAGGATGGATGGACTGAAAGGTCCATTCTCTGTTATGTGCACTGGAAGCTTGACGTTTCCACAATACACTTTTTTTTTGCTTACTGGACCATGATTGTCTCCCAAAGTAGTTGAGATGTTACAAATCCTACTCGTACGTACACACAGCCAACTCTGATTTACTCTGAGCAGAGAGGAACTTTTCTCCTTCAGCAAATGAATGTGAAAACATTTTGACACGTTTTAGTGTTGAGCGCTGCACATGCATCATTCAGTACAGTGGAACACCAATATCACAGTGAGGTAACAAGCAGAACACATATTTGACCGGAGAGGGACTTTATTTCATCTCCCATGTTCAAAAATAAAAGACTTAAACTAAAGAGAAAGCATTTGTGTGATTGGCTTTGACGCCGACGTTTGTGAAGCGTATCTCTTAGAGCTGGTGATATACCCAAACAGCCGCTCCGTTTCTGCTCACTCTTGTCTTCTCTCATTCTCCACCTCACTGCTTCCGAGTTATTTCCTTGTAGATGATGATAAGTGGTAATGAGGTAGGAGAGGACGTGAGTAGGAGGAAAGACAAATGGAATGCACCTTTGACCTTGATGGAGTGGTTGTCTGTCCCTGACTTGTCTCAGCCATTGAGACGTGCTCTGGATGCATTAAAGACTTGAAAACATCATACCCCACCCACCGACCCACTGCCGCCTCCTTTTCTCCATGACCCAGAAACTCTGACTATGTGCCTGATATCCAGATGTGATGAATCACATGTGGCACTGTGAAAAATATTAAAGGACCACACCAAGTGTTTTTGCAAAGTTGAATTGTATTTTAGTCTTTCACATTTTACATTGTACTTTGATTGCTGGTTGTTTTAGTTGTGTTTTTAGCACCATATTCTGTTTTTTTAGCTCTTCCTGCTGGCTCAGGTACAGTCTGTGATGAAGCAAAGCCACTGAATGGTAAGTTCTTTTCTTCCTGCAGTATCCATCCATAGCAGCATGGTATAGTATAGCTGACACAGGCGGAGCACTCAGTGTATTCCTTAGTTAAAATGACACATCAATCAGCACAGTACAACAGGAGGTCTCCATACATTGAACTGATCATTCCATAAGATTTCTGATGACCATAAATGTGTGTGCAGATACTCGAGGCCTATACACTTATAATGATCAATTAGAGCACATACCTCTATCACTGAAAGAAGAAGGGATAAAATTTAGTTTCCGTTGCATACATTCTCATGGAATATACAAACATAATGGCGGTAGAAAAATTGAGAAAAGTCCTTTAATAATAAGATAATTAAAAATAAATAAATACTATTGATTGACAAAAAATTAACTTGCCATAAGCACAAACAGCTGTCAGGTTTCCTCATGCCTCACACCAGCCTGTTGTGTTTTTCATCCCTTACTGGAATATTTTTTTCTGATATTGTAATAATCTTATTCTCAAGGTAGCAGCCTGAATGCATTTACCCAATAGCCTCACGTTGCAAGATTGCATTCTGACCTGCACTCTGACTGAGGTGAAAGTCAAGGATATTATATATTTCCCATTAAACTTGCATTATAATTAAAGCTTTTTGCAAGCTGGTTTGTGTCCCAAAAGGTACAGAAAGACTTTGAAACAAGGTTTGGAATGTAGCCGTTTGACTTTCTATCAATCAGTCATAATATACTGTGCAAGATTTATTGCAGGGCCATGTCCAGACCAGTGTCTGCTTTGTACCTCTGAGGATCAGCCACCAGAACAACATGCAACATTTGATTCCTGGAGCATCAGTTTAGCAGCCAGCAGCGATCCCCCAACCACCTCAGTGTTTTGGTTAGTTGGAAGGCTAGAAACATCACTTATTTTTGAAAGATGAACGAGACTGATTGCTGCCCGCTGTCATTCACAAGGACAATAATTCATTCTGATTGGCTGTCTTATATCTTAACAAACAGTTGTGCAAATTAAAACACGTTCAATGCAGTTAAAATGTTGGTGTGTTCAACAAAAAGGAGGGTTAAAATGTAATATGATAAATGAACTTGCATATTCATCACCATCCAATTGAAACTATTTAGACCTGAACCTTTGACCACATACTGACTCCAGCTCCATACATACAGTACATAATTACCCAAAACTACTCCTTTAATAGGAGGAGTGACATGAGTATTAGTGGATATCTATGGCTTTGGCATTTGATTGGAAGCATTAACAGTTTTTCTGTTTTCAGCTGAAACAACTTACCACACTCTGGAGGACGCAGGCGTGGTGGAGTACTGCACCACCACTGTAGGCGACTCCACTCCCACTGTGGTGGCGGCCGTTGAGGCCCCAGTGGAAATGCTGGCCTCATCCTCAGCATCCCCGCCTCCGCCTCAGAGTCAGGCCAAACCTCAGGAGCTAAAGAGTCGCATCGCCCTCAACTCAGCCCGCCTGCTGCAGGAACAGAGAGTCACCAACGTCCACATCCGACAGATAGCCCAGCACCTGGAGGGCCAGAACGAGCTGCTGCAGATGATGCGGCGCTCCCAGGAGGCTCAGGCATTCGCCCAGGAGAGACAGGCCTTGGCCCTGGAAGGTACCCAGGCTGCCCTGCTAGCATTAGTGCAGATGCTCAAGCCTGCCCTCAAAGACCTGCGCAAATTCTTGCAGAGTGGGACTGAGGTTGTAAACCCCAGCAGCTCAGCAGCAGGACTGACGGCTGACGGGACAGGAATAGAGGAGCAGAGCAGGCCCAAAACACCTCCACCTCCTCCACAGCAAGCCGAGGAGACACAATAGACAGTGTGTGTGTGGCCCTGCCTCCTGTCTGCATTGCACATAGAGAACAATGAAAAGCTTGTCAAAAGTTGCCTTCTGCATGTACAGAGTTTTACTTGTGTTTTACAATTTTGGAAAAACAGTCACTTTCTATCCTTTTCAGCATTGAAAATGCGTATGTTGAGAGCATTATTTTACCATTTGTTAATAATTAGCAGTGAGTTTATGTTATTTAATACCTTGGATTTGATATTGAAATTTGGTTTTAATGCAAAGGTCTAGAAGGTTATCACCCTGATGTGGGCTGAACATTTAATTCTTCAAGTTATCCCGCAGTTTATCCTGAATGAACAATAATCAGTTGTTTTTAGCACCAGTCAGCTGGGGTCCTCAGTTAGTGTGCACTGTATCTTCAGAACTGATTAAATGTGAAGAAATATCAGCACCGTGTTTTTTTTTCCCTACAGGAAGCATCACTATTAATCAGCCAGGAGAGGTCAGTGTGTAAACAAGTTTCACCACTGGTGGAGCAGCTGTGTAGTTTTAGGTAACCTAGGAAGTGGAAATATTTTTGGAATTTGTTTTTGTTTTAGTTTTCAATGACCACATGGTTCACACTATGTATGTATGTGAGTGTGTGTGTGTTAACACATACAGTCGGTAGTGCATATCACACAAAAGTGACAGAAAATTCCCATTGGATTTCATGATGTTCTATATCAAAATGTATGGTCAAGGCCTAGCGAAAACAATGATTCTGAGAAAAGCTCTTTTTGAGATTTCTGTTTTATTTTGTTGAATGGTGACCACCAACTGGAGGTCATTGTTTTTATCTTAGGGCTCATCTCACTAAACTGATCTAAATTCTTCAACTTAAGTCTGTGGACTAAGCACAATCATTTTGATATAAACCCTGCATTTATACATTTTTGAGTCATTTGGCCCTAGAGTAGAGGAGGTGTGTCCACCAATCTGAACTGACTGGGGTCTGTGTGTGAGGAAGTCCAGTGTCCAGTTGCAGAGTGTTGTATTTAAACCCAGAGTGCTGATTTGCTGATCAGTTTCATGGGGGAGATTGTGCTGAAGGCTGAGCTGAGCTGTGGCCAACCCATTCAGTGATTTAAAAACAATAAGATCTTAAAATGTATTCTAAAAGGGATTGGGAGCCAGTGTTGCGAGGCCAGGACTGGTGTAATGTGTTCATGCTTGCGAGTTCCAATTAAAAGATGAGCAGCCGAGTTTTGTACTAACTGTGAGCGGAAGAGTGCATTACAGTAGTCCAGATGAGTTGAGATAAAAGCATGAATCACATGCTCAAAGTGCTTATGAGATAAAACAGGTTTAATTTTAGATAAAAGCCTCAAGTGATAAAAACTAGATGAACAACATTATTATCTGTTTTATCAAGTTTAAAATCATTGTCTATTTTGACGCTGCACAGTGGCTGCCCACTGCTCCCTTAAGGAATGGGTTAAATGCAGAGAATGCATTTTGCTACATGTAGCTGTGTGTATGTGACAATAAAGTACCCTGTAGTCTGTGTTAGTTGTAACATATGCTGGGGTAAAATGTAACATTATGTAATAAGAAATATGAGAAAAAATATGATATTGAAAGCTTTTTTATTAATTATTTTTTTAAACATAATTAGTGTGTGTGTATGTGTGTAGTGTGATCCAAGTATCTTAATTACTGTCAGTCACAGTGGTGACTTGGTAGTGAACATGTAGTGTGTGTGTTTCTACTTGTTTGTCTTGCAACCTCACAGTGGCGATAGACAAATGGCTCTCCTGGAGATCAGGCCTCATGGGCCCACAGAGAAGCCTACAGGTCTACACAACATCGAACCATTAAACATTACTGTGTGTGTCAGACACATACTGAAATTCAAAGAAAACATATAAGTACTACTAAACATTTTCTTGGGGAGGTTGTAACATTTTCATTGTTACAACAGATCCACACTCTTGCACCATGAACTAGCTTACCTCACAGCATATAGCTAAAACATTAGCAGTAACAATTTGCATGAAAGATATCTACATATATACAAAATAAGCATGCCTTAAGTTTGATGAGTACAAAGCAAGCAGTGTTATAACAAAAATAAATGAAATAAATAAATGAAAAAAATATTACGTCAAAATAATATTTTTTCATTTAAAAATTGACTGTGTCTGCTACTGGGTGCTACTTTTTCCCATGTGGAAAAAGGTCTAAACTAAGCATGAGTAGAGTGAATCAGGTGATTCGTAACTTATTCCTGATTAGAGAAATTGGACGTGTTACAACTGATACATTTTACAACAAGAGCTTGCAGATGTTCCACTACTTAAAGAGGATGGGAGAGGACTCTGGCTGGTGATGGTGGAGGGTACAGAGTGAATGAAGGTGGTCGAGCAAAGCCGAGAGGGGAGTGTGGGCTGAGTAGTAAGCGGGTGAGGCACGAGCTCAAGGCTGTGAGCGTGGCTGTCAGTGAGGAAGGTAGGCTAGCAGGACTACAGGCAATAATCCTGAGGCACAGGTATCCAGTGTTAGTTACAGGGAAAACCATGAGGAGATAAACTCAGTACATAGCACTCAATACTAAGCAGCAGAGAGAGCTGATACCAAACTGGCTGAAGCGACAATCTTGCAAAGAGAGGATGAATGACCAGGGTAGAAGTACAGCTAGGCTGATGAGCTGATGGATGGCAGGTGGGTAAGTTATCAGGCCAGAGTGCAGGTGAACAGATAATCAGGGAACAGAGAGAAAGAGCGAGAAGCGTAGCAAGCCCACAGCTCACACTAATACAGAGAAACAGATGGGCGGAAAGACAAGAGACTCTAGGAAAGGGAAACCACAGAAAAGACTGGTGTCGTGGCACTAAACATTTTAATAAATTCCTAATAAACATAACATTTTCCACAAAACACAACATTTTCCTAATAATAAATTCCTAATAAACACAACATTTTCCTAATAATAAATTCCTAATAAACACAACATTTTCCACAAAACACAACATTTTCCTACTAATAAATTCCTAATAAACACAAAATTTTCCCAATAATAAATTCCTCATAAACACAACATTTTCCTACTAATAAATTCCTAATAAACACAACATTTTCCCAATAATAAATTCCTCATAAACACAACATTTTCCCAATAATAAATTCCTAATAAACACAACATTTTCCTAATAATAAATTCCTAATAAACACAAAATTTTCCCAATAATAAATTCCTCATAAACACAACATTTTCCCAATAATAAATTCCTAATAAACACAACATTTTCCACAAAACACAACATTTTCCTACTAATAAATTCCTAATAAACACAACATTTTCCCAATAATAAATTCCTCATAAACACAACATTTTCCCAATAATAAATTCCTAATAAACACAACATTTTCCTAATAATAAATTCCTAATAAACACAACATTTTCCCAATAATAAATTCCTAATAAACACAACATTTTCCCAATAATAAATTCCTCATAAACACAACATTTTCCCAATAATAAATTCCTAATAAACACAACATTTTCCCAATAATAAATTCCTCATAAACACAACATTTTCCCAATAATAAATTCCTAATAAACACAACATTTTCCTAATAATAAATTCCTAATAAACACAACATTTTCCCAATAATAAATTCCTAATAAACACAACATTTTCCCAATAATAAATTCCTAATAAACACAACATTTTCCCAATAATAAATTCCTCATAAACACAACATTTTCCCAATAATAAATTCCTCATAAACACAACATTTTCCTAATAATAAATTCCTAATAAACACAACATTTTCCCAATAATAAATTCCTAATAAACACAACATTTTCCTACTAATAAATTCCTAATAAACACAACATTT
>NC_060162.1:28351813-28391168 GCF_021292245.1 Micropterus dolomieu | reverse complement strand
CCAATAATAAATTCCTCATAAACACAACATTTTCCTAATAATAAATTCCTAATAAACACAACATTTTCCCAATAATAAATTCCTAATAAACACAACATTTTCCTACTAATAAATTCCTAATAAACACAACATTTTCCCAATAATAAATTCCTCATAAACACAACATTTTCCTAATAATAAATTCCTAATAAACACAAAATTTTCCCAATAATAAATTCCTCATAAACACAACATTTTCCCAATAATAAATTCCTCATAAACACAACATTTTCCCAATAATAAATTCCTAATAAACACAACATTTTCCACAAAACACAACATTTTCCTACTAATAAATTCCTAATAAACACAACATTTTCCCAATAATAAATTCCTCATAAACACAACATTTTCCTAATAATAAATTCCTAATAAACACAACATTTTCCCAATAATAAATTCCTAATAAACACAACATTTTCCTAATAATAAATTCCTAATAAACACAACATTTTCCCAATAATAAATTCCTAATAAACACAACATTTTCCTACTAATAAATTCCTAATAAACACAACATTTTCCCAATAATAAATTCCTCATAAACACAAAATTTTCCCAATAATAAATTCCTAATAAACACAACATTTTCCTAATAATAAATTCCTAATAAACACAACATTTTCCCAATAATAAATTCCTAATAAACACAACATTTTCCACTAAACACAACATTTTCCTAATAATAAATTCCTAATAAACACAACATTTTCCTAATAATAAATTCCTAATAAACACAACATTTTCGCAATAATAAATTCCTAATAAACACAACATTTTCCTAATAATAAATTCCTAATAAACACAACATTTTCCCAATAATAAATTCCTAATAAACACAACATTTTCCTAATAATAAATTCCTAATAAACACAACATTTTCCCAATAATAAATTCCTAATAAACACAACATTTTCCTAATAATAAATTCCTAATAAACACAACATTTTCCTAATAATAAATTCCTAATAAACATTTGTCCATAAAACATTTCATCTGTTTTATGGATTAAAAGACAAAAACTGAAAATTCTGATGATAATTCAGGGTGTGGACCAGGACTACGGTACACTGTATCAAATAGAACTGGCTGTGGTGTTTTCCATCCATGACGCCTTTCACATTACACTATTGCTGAAATAAATATGTTAATTAGCAGCTTTAACGTCAGTTTTTTTTAAAGTTTCAGCATTCCGAATTAGTGCTTTGTATTTTTTTTTTTCGGTGGGGCACGCCCATGCAGAAAAATAACAAACATATTCACATATGTTCTTGTTATTTACAATAATACCTTTGGACATACTTGTAGACACATGAATACTTAATATGGTATCTGATTGTATAGGCATAACACCACACACACACACACACACACACACACACACACACACACACACACACACACACACACACACACACACACACACACAATAATTATATACATATACATATGACATTCTGGTATGTGATTCTAGCACATCTATATACATTATGACATTTTCAGAAATGCACATATATTAGATTTCAGTGTGGATGATGCTCTATACACACAAAGCTCTGCTGAGACTTTGTGGACGGTCCCTAACTGGCCCCGTGAGATCTGAGACGTTCACTGAGCCCCGCTGACAGACTGTTTTTAAACTCTCTGTTGGAGAGGGAAACGCTAGTGAAGATGCGCTGAAGCTGAGAAACCTGCCAGGAACCCAGACTTGTTGTCTGCAGGGGTACACAGCTGTGCTGTTTTCCCAAATATGAGGAGCAGCAGACCGACGGAACGGTAAGGTTTGCTGGAAGTTTACACGAAAGACACGATAGCCTGCACTGAGTCGCCGAGAGGCTTCAGTGTTTGCGTGGCAGCTGTCTGCGCTGGGAGAGTCTGTTAATGTTAGAGAGAATCACCGGCAAACATCCGGAGTTTTTGAGATACTGTCTAAAACTCAGAAATATCTATTTTATTAGACAAAGCTATAATGGTATGTAGCATGTGTTGTGTTAAATCTGTAATGTAGAAACCCCCCACATGGTTTCCACTGCTGTCATTCCTCCAGAAACCTTCACGCAGTTGCAAATGAAACCAAGTGTATTTTGCTTCAGGCAGTAACTTCAGCGAGTTCAACAAGTGTTTTTTTTTTCAATTCCAGGTCTAAACAATTCTTCAGAAATGATTCACATTGAAGCAAAGGATTTTCAGCCCCCGCTTTACAGCCAAATACAGTATATTTATTTACTTTTTTTCTGTTTTCATTTATTGGCCTTCATCATACAATGAGCACGCTCCAGCAGCTGGGAACAATGTCTTTTATGATGAAAAAGAAGAAGTTCAAGTTTCAAGTGCATTTCACATTGGAGGAGCTTACAGCAGTGCCTTTTGTCAATGGAGTGCTTTTCTGCAAGATCCGGCTGATAGATGGTGGGGACTTTGCCATCTTGTCATCCAGGTATTTAGAACAACTTGTCACTTCCTTGTTATAACTCACTAAAACCTCTACTGCATGAAATCTGCTTCCAGTCCAAAACACACTGACCTTGTCTCCACATGTTAAATGTCATTCTTTTTCATTTTAATAGTTGACACTTTGATATTTTCTACAAACAGAGCAGGACTAGATTATGTAGACACACTGCTACAAAGGAGTGGATAATTGATCTCTGTTTGTTGTTAGTTTTCCACCTCAGATAAGGGGGGGAGTGCACTGCACGGGGAAAGCTGTAAAACTGGCGTGAAACTGCATATCTTGCAGTTCAACCTTTAGTACACTGTGTGTTGTTTCACCATTATTGCTCCTGGGAAATTTGCCTTTGTGCTGTTTCTCAACTCCACCCTGGCGAACATTCACACTGGGGCGCTCAGTATTACCACAGCCTTCTGCTGCTCTCCTTGAGCCTCTCTGTGGGAGAATGTTAAGATTAAGGGGTTTGCTGGAGCAAAGTTTTTGAGGGAGCAAAAGTAATCCACTCTCTAGTAATAATAATATAATAATAATCCTTATTTGTAGAGCACTTTTCAAAAACAAGTTACAAAGTGCTTTAACAAGTGTAAAGAATAATACAAAAAAAAACAGTAGTAGGGTTGGGTATCATATCAGTTATATCGATTCCAGTTCGATTTGAAGTAAATACTTCAAATATTATATATATTAAAAATACTAAATACTGCTGCCTCCCTTGCACCAAATACCCTTACTGCAGGTGTTGCATTTTGCTGTGTCATTGTCTTTTTTTTAGTGTTTTGTTAGCATTTGCTGTGGTCCCCCATGGTCCTGTGAACAGAAATACTCTCTTCTCGCATGCTGTGTTGATGTACTGCGGAACAAATGACATGACATTAGGTCTGTGTAGCAGGCATTTTATGAACTTTAAAATGCTTACTGCAGTTCAATCGGAAGCGTGACTGAAATATGCAAAAAGTTAGGAACCGATAAGCAGAATAGAAATACATGTCTTATCGGATCCACCGTTCTTGAAAATCCACACTCCATTCCAGTTGGTGGCAGTAATACACCATAACGTTATTTATCAACCACCATAAAAATCAAGAAGAAGCAGCAGCAGCATGGGTAATAAGTAAGAAAACGTCAACCTCACAGCAGTATTTTGTATTCTTAATGGATTCTTTTAAAGACAAATTATATAAATGTGGGTAGTGGCAAACTTCTCTTTCAAACGATAATCCATTTTGTTGTCTAAGCATGCGCGGTTAGCACTTTTGCTATGTGTACAGTCACAAATGTGGAAAGTATGGATTTGGCTTAAGACTCACTCTGATTACATTTGTGGTTCAGTATGAGTTAGCTGTGTGGAAGTGAGTACTGCAGGGCTGATGAGGGAGCGTGGAAACAGGTAAGCAGGGAAGGTCAGGTAACTGCAGGGCTGATAAGAGAAGTTGGAACAGGTGTGTAATTGGGTGGAGCAGTCAGGTGATGTGGAAAGGAGGGAAAGTCCGAGGGCATCGGGTGGGTGGATAGAAAATGGCAATGAAAGGGCCTGGGGAACCTGGCTGAAGAGAGGACAGAGAGACTGACTGTGACATTTGCTTTAAATAGCTGTTGTGTAGGCCTACCTAATAATAATATTATTATATATAATAGTAGAAGAGTGATTCTTGACAGTTAACATAGAAGGACACTTGTTTTTTTTTTTCCAAAAGTTACTATGCAACAGGGAAACACAAAGCTATGTTTCTATCTTTGCACTTTTATGCAAATTCAGCAAATAATTGTTAGAAAAGCTGTCTGGAAACGCCAAAATCCAGCCACAGTATCACTAAAAAGGTTTCACACTCACTTATGGGTATCTTTTTACTTTTGTCCATAAAGAATTTATGCAACAAACATTGCTCAACAATTGTGAATTGGGTTTAAAAATACTGAAATTAAGCTGTAAAGGGCTGTCAGCAGAGATCCAACATAACTTTCCCCAGAGCTGTCAAATGCACTGCTGCACCCGTATCAGAGATTCTCTGCTATAAATTTATTTATAAAAATCTCTGTCATCATCTTGCTTTGGAAAACAAGAAATACGGTCTCATATGAGCTGAAACAAAATAACCTACAGCAGTAAGGAACCTTTTTGCTACTGAGAGAAAGCTGAAGAAACCTGATGGTTAATTGTGGTTTAAACTCGTCTTTATGGTCAACACTTGATGCCAAACAGTGGATCACTTTACATATCTGAGGTAGAACATTCAAAACAATTATAATAAAATCTTTTTCAACACATATGCATGAGTAAAATTTAGTAAAAGCTTTTTTTCAGTCCTTTTTCCTCAACAAAATAACCATTTTAATAAAACATTAAGTCCTAATTCGTGTATGATTCAAGTGAATAAAATCAAACATATATTGAATATTTATTATTTGTTATATTGTTATTGAAAATAATTATATCGCGCTAATTATTGTTATTGTTTTATTCTCCAGCCCTAGGTAGACAGATTATTTACCTCAACCCAGCTGATGGAAACACATCTGTAGGATCCTAAACTTATATATTCAACTGTAAAACTTCCTAGATTGCATGTGGTATTCACCCTTTGCTAAGCCACGCCCCGAAGACCCAAGCTGGCCAATCACAGCGCAGTTTAGGACTGACTCTAATTGATACTTTAATCCGACACTTTCATGGCTGCGCTCCATTGACTCCTTTTCATTTTCTAGCTTTTTTTTGCTGACTTTTTACAAAATATAGTCAAATGCTGTTCCAGGGGCACTTTTAATAGTTACTATAACTACGCAGAGAGGTTGAAAGGAGAACTACTTTTATTAATTTCCAAAACCTAAAACAAATCCAGAAAAATGAAGGCTGTGTATTGTTCCTAATGTAATGTTAGTTAGCTAACGCTAGCTAACTTACTACTGAATGTAATGTTATATAATCCTACTGCTTTTGCTTTTCACAGGAACAGTGTTTATCCTTAATATCATTGTCCTTTGTATCAAATATCAAGTGATGCGTTGGCTTTAGCTTTTAACTTTATTTTTCAGATCAGTTTGACAGAATATGATCTATAAATGCAAACCTTTCTGTCTGCTTCTTTCTGAGATCGCTTTTCCAAAATTTTGACAATATTTCTCCGGGGGTGTGCAGTGACAGTGGCAGCGTTGCGCTAAGTCTATTGCTAAGTAGCAATAGTAACTAAGGGCAGCGTGGCTTTGCGAAAGGTCAATTCATACCAGAGGAAGGGAAAGGCTAGACCATATTCTTTGTGATATTAACAGAGACCCAACAATTTCCAACATGAGCAAGCACTGGCAATGAAAAACTCCCTTTTAGCAGGTAGAAACCTTGAACAGAAAAGTGACTCAGGGTGGGCGGCCACTGCCTCGACTGGACAGGTCCATAAATTTACACATGTATCTTGTTTCTTTTATATTGTACAAACAGAAATGTAAAAATTACATATCATGCAACTGTTCCTTGACAAACAACAAAAAAAGTTGGGTCTTCTTGGATCGAGTTGGCTCTGGTATTACATATAATGTTAAACAGAACTAAGATCCACGGTACTGGACCCAACCCAGGCCAGATTGACCTTAATAAACATGGATCCGAACCCATACACGTCCTGGGTAATGTCTCTCGTCTGGAGCAATGCCAAATTCATAGCTTTTTCTACAGTTGGGTGGACCTCATGTGCAACAGAGAGCCTTATCACAATCACAGCGCACTAAATTACCAACAACTGGGTAATTGTGAACCCCGTTCTCCAGACATGTGCTGTCCATGAAAGTCACACAAGGGACCATTTGTCAGAAATACTACAGGGACCGTAGCAGGGTGGACAACGCACAGCGCAACTTGGCATGACAGAAGGGGATGGGCTTTAACCAGATGTACTGCCTTTTAGTCAGAGTGAGAAAAGTCACTTTTTTTCCATCATAACACTACTGCTGCAGCAATGCTAACAACAAGTTACTGACTTGACTAATAGGATATTTCACGGTATAGTAGAAATCTTCACAGTTGAATGTTCCTTACTGCAAGCTGCAAGGACTTTTTCCCTTCTCTCTTAAAGTTAATACTCTCAAGAACCTTTAACTTTTCTGAATGAACTACATTTAAATTCTTGTGTCAAATTGTTTGTACTAACACTTCAGCTAAGAAAGTTTCATGCCCAACCAAGATTTGGTAAAGGTTCAATGGCTGTGACCTTACTTTGTTTGTGCAAGAAATTAATACAACTGCCTGATATTACTCTGACTGTTTTACTTCTTTATTTGCACAAGCATGTGTGCACAGGAATCTTAAACAATACGTTAGAATGTGCTACCCTCATAAAGGTGTCAGTTTCACACCAAAATCATCCCTCAATTACATCCTCAGGAGGCTTTGAGCTTTTAAGCTTCCACAGGCATGAGCCTCCACAGTTGACACATGAACTACCAGCACACACAGAGGCATTTATGCTCAACATGCTATCTGTTGCAGTATTCTCTGAAAGGCCAGGGGGCGTACAAAGAAAATATTCTGTAAAGAAGCAAGAAATCACTGTATTACCAGAAATCTTCAATTATGTACTCACATTCCCACGTTCACATTGACCATACACATATATTAGGTTTTGACCTAGTCTTGGATTGCCCACGTGACCAGGGATGACTGTGAGTGAAATTCAGCCCGGGACTTTGAGACGGAGAGGCCTTTTATGCGAACACCGTGTGGGGGCGAGAGATAGACTTTTTGCAGTTATTTTAATATATAGTGTTGTACTTGTATACAGTCAATTTCATTATGCTGAAGAGCTTCAAGAAACATTTTATGACACCTGCCTCTTAAGTTTGTATATGCAAGGCACCACTGCACTGAACAAGACCAGGCTGGACAAGCCTGAGTCAGTCGGAGTGCTAAAACATTTAAATATACTCAGAAACGACAATGCAGTCCCATAAAATAGAGCAGTGTGTATGTGTGTGCATAAAAATAAAATCCCTCATTGTCAGCTCTGAGTTGGCCTATCTCTGGCTCAGATTCCCCTGTGCTGGACCCTGACTCTGCATGTACTGATTATACTGCTACATCAACCCGATTTCATCTCAGGCGTCACATATACATGCTTTGAAAAAGCCGTGTCTGTTGTACACAAAACAGCAATTTTACGTGTATATGATACGCTGCAGTTTGCAATAGCGTTGCAACACAAATGAGGCTAACCATATCTGCTAGCACATCGGCCACCGACTGTCTGGTTGTTGTTAAATTCATTATAGGATTAGAATTTAGTGTTTTAAATACATCTAAATGTTGTTTCTAGAGCAACAACATTAATGCTTACAACAGCAAAGTCACTATATATACAGTAAATTCATAACATCCGACTGTTTCTGTTCCTCCTCCTCCTCCTCCTCTCTGCTGTTATTCCCTGCCTGCAGGTAACGTTACCTGGTTGAAGGAGGAGCGGCTGGTTTGTCTCAGCCAGCAGCTGAGTTTATAGTGTGCCCAATTTTAAGACTACAGACCAGTCTATGCTTCAGACAGCTTTCTATTTAGCTTGTTTTTAACATTTGGCTGCCAAGCTAACGTTAGCTGTGTTTGAATAAAACATACAGGACGACAGACTGAGGACAGAGCAGTTTAAATGAATCCTTTCTACATGTTTACCCTACACACAGTTGTATTGAAAAAGTTTTGTTTTTTTACTCGTGAAGATTTTAGTGCACATGGTTACAGTAATGAGCGTAGCTTTTGGCAACTCGAGTGGTTTAGTTTGGAACTAACTTAACTTCACCGTCTCCATCGCGACGGCGCAGCCTCTCCCTCTGCTGCCGCTGTGTGTGCATGTAGGAGCCGACAGAGCCTGATGAGAAACACTCCCGGACCCGTTTAATACGGTGCTTCAGTGCCATCAATAAATAAACATTAGTTTTCTTGTCCATCGCGTTTCAAGTTAAATCATATTTAGTCTCGACAGCAATATTGATAAGCAGCTGTGGCTGGTTTAGGAGATTTTAACTCTAAGTGTGTGTATATGTCTGCATGTGTCTGCTTGTGCGAGTGTGTCAGGCTCATTTGCAACTCTGTCTCATTCTTCAGATTCTTCCACCAGAGAAAACACAAACCAATAGAAAGAAAGTGTTTTCCAAGTGGGAGTTTTTAACCCACACACATTTGTAGCAGCACTTTAGTGTTCATGCAAAATACATCAGTATACACTGAACACAAGTGAGTTTTTCCCACAGTATGAAAGCAATGAAGAGCAGGTGGTAGCCTACTGCAGTAAAGTTACTAGCTTTGTCCCCGACTAAGGATTTACATAGTTGAATCAGAATTGTCAAGGATTGCCTGTATTCGACTGATAGTAGGGAATCGGGAGGTGAAGGTAGCTCTGCTTTAATCTCGAGAAGCCTCAGAGCTGCAGTCTCTATTCATTAGTCACCAGTCTTGTACAGAGTTGTGTATGCCCGCCTTGAATTGTATGCACATTGCGGTTCATTGCCGGTCTATTCCAAGTACTGTTTGAATACTCTGTAATATTCTTTGTGTAGTTCATCAATGGTGATAAATGATTCAAACATCCTGCAAAGCTGGTGCTCTGTTTCACACACACACGCTACAACATAGATGTGCACACCCCTACTTAAGGGTACAATTTTGGATTTATTTACACTTTAGCTTTAGATTTATTATAAGCTTCTTTCTTTTCACGTTTATTTATAGCATTATATGTTGATATTTATATCATAATATGCTGTATATTAACTTATTGGGAGAAAACCGGTAGTTTTATGTTAAATTAGATGTTGAGCACCCCCCCATAACCAAAATGGTATGATCCTCTACGAATATTCAAAGGTGAGATTAGGGGTAATGTAATATTCGGAAAAATCTTGGAAATGTTGAGCAGATCAAATCAAGGAAAACTCTATTAGGACATGGCCTTTGATTAATTCATTATAACAAGTGTGGAGAAAAATTTAAACCCCTGTTTGGTACTGCTTTGACTCTAATTAAAGATCCTCTCCAGGGGACGTATTACAGAAACTTTCAATCTTAAAATAGGAAGAGTCTACAATAGGATTTTCCCAATTTGGAATTACAGAAGCAAATCCTAACTAACTTTAGGAATCCTATTTTATCTCAGATTAGAAAATCCTAAATACTTAATCCAACATCACTTATCAACTTTTATGTCTACCTAGCAACCAATGCCACTTTTCTCATCTCACTGAGCTAAACAGCTTTCAACTGTTGTTTTTTGGTAGTTTTAATGAGACACACCAAAAAATGGAGCTAAAACCACAACTATCGCTGAACTTAAAGAAATCCACATTCACATCAATGCTTAACTTTCGAGAATAAAGATATAGAGTGGGCTAATATATCTTATATCATCCAGCGGAGCCTTGATGCCAGATAAAAAAAAGAAAATAAGTCCTCTGACAAATTATACGAAGAAAAAGGTACCTCTTGTGTCCAAAGAGCAGAGGAAACCCAGTGGTGGCTCCTCCTGTGCTCCCTCACTGACAGTAACAGAAACCCATATTGTGGGCCCTCTTGGGAAAGTTAATAATGAAGGTCATAAAGGCTGCGACTCCTAAAGTTAGGAGAGTTTATTTATTTAGAGTTTATTTTACGAAGTTAGGATGCTTGTGTAATACACTTTTCCTGTCTTGGTTAGGAACGGAACATTGCATGTCTTTTTATTCACAAATTTAATTCACAAGTTCAATTACCTGTATCTACAACAATGCATCTACTCCTTCTCCCTTACTGAAAAAGACAGACCCTATGAATTAATAGAAAAATGAGCAAAGGTCCTGGGCCGGATTGCAACATTGAATGTAAACGGGCAGCTTTAATTCTAGTTTCCACATTTTGAAAACATTATATAAGTGGAATTTAAAGTCACAAGAAATTGCATTTCTTTATCTTATCTAATATATTTCCGTATGTATATGATTGCAGGATGAGTCATCAAAATTATTGTAAAGTTTGTAGAGAAGAGAGGGGGTTTTATATAAAAAATATATTGGTGACATTGAACTAGAGATAACTAAACAGAAGATAAAGGGTTAGAACATGTATTTAGCATGTGTAGAAAGAGAAAACCAGACATTATGGTTTAAGCTGCCATCCAGTTTAAAGGGGGTTTGACCATCTACAGCTAGATTAACTTCAGCCTTGGTGATTGTACACAGCAGTTCTCACAATGAAGCTGCATGTTTAACACCTGCCAACTCAACAAAACCAGCTGATGTCTGAATGCAGGCTATCAGTAAATAACATTAGCAAGCAGGCTAAAGACATGCAACATGTGAAAAGGCAACTTTGGAGTTACCATTGCTCACATTTCATCTCTAAGGGCGGAGGTTAGCGGCCTCGCCACATCTCTAGCTCCTGCGCCAAGCGAACACGTCCCAGAACAGTCTCTCCATTAAGAGCAAACTGATATACAAGGTACAAAGTAGAATTCTTTATCAATTTACAACACAAGGTTACTATATAACTTATGGTTTATTACTTTGATTTAATTACTCTGTCCTGGCTGTGGTCAATGGTTTTATCAGTTACGGTAGCATTGTACTCACCAAAGTAAATACTGAGATCTGAGAACGAAACAAACAAACAAGACATATTGGGCGCACTGTTTTGGTTTTACCTCCAAATAAAGTTGTAGCTAACCTAGATGAACTGTCAGTTTGTTTTGACCATGTATCGATGTCTGACTGCTTGTGTTTGTTACCTCATAACACTGTGTTTGCACAGGAGGCTCGAATGTTCTGGTGTGTGCGTTTTTAGGATTAAATATTAAAAATTGTTTAAATCTTTCATGCATCCTATGTTTTTAAAATCAGTTAAGATTTGAAAATTCACTACTGGGCACCAGGCATTATATGTGATTGATATGCAACTACAGTGATTGAACGCTGCCAAAATGAAACGGACCCACACTCAGAACTGTGCCTGAAAGCATCCTGTGTAGAAACAGACAGAGGACTGCTGCTGATCTGCTAACGTGCTGCTCATGCTTCACCTCTTATGTAGACACGATGTAATACTGTTCCAAGATTGTAGCAATTACTTTGTTAAGCCCAATGTTATCATAAGTGATAAAACTGATGGCAAGGAAAATGGGATAGGAAAATAAAACCCAAGAACAGCAAATTTCCTTTAAAGCTGCTGACATTTTTACACTGAGTATTTACAGCCTCTGCAATTCCCCTCAGCTCCACTGAATGTTTAAGCTTGCTTTAGCTCATTGCACCAGTAGACAGACACAGTTACAGACTATTATGAGGACAACACACCTCTGGTGGGCAGATTTCCATGTTGTTTTCATTGCACTTCTTGCAATTATACATCACACAAGAAATTAGCAAAACAGCAGGGTGAGTCTGCATGTGTGTTCTGTAACCTCTGACATGAGATGTGCAGAGACAGAAAACATCAGAGCTTACCAGCCAAGTCGGGACAAGCCCAGCAAGGTGATGGCCTTTGTGTGTTGTGAGAATGAAGTGTGAAGAAGATAGTAAACCTTACAGACAGCTTTAGAATACATTTCCTGAGAGCACTGCGGGTATAGCTTACCTTTGTTACCTTTATAGCTTATCTCTTGATTCATTCAGCTTAGTGAGAACAGCTTGCTTGTGACGTTAGACTGACGGAAAGACACGCTGGGTCAATCCCATAACGCCTCATTTCCCTCCTCGGCCTCCCAAATTCCACAAATAAAGAGATGAAGAGCTCACTCCACCCTGCTTGACATTCATGGAACATGAATGTCAAGCAGGGTTGAGGTTCGCCTTGCACATGGTATAATCAGCTGTTGTGCTTATTGAGATAAGAATGGTACTTTCTTACCTAGATAACCTGTAGGCCACCATCACTTCTACACCCTTTCATTGCAGGTATGAATTACTGTCATCTGAGATAATATGCTAGTTATACATATAATCACCACAGTGTTTCCTATATAAGCATTCAGGAGCGGCGGTGCGCCTTGGGTTTTATTTTCCTATCCCATTTTCCTTGCCATCAGCAGCAGAAAGTGAGGCTCAATTTATAGAAAGTAACTGGTAGCTGTATTTTATTACTACTTGTTCAATGTTGAGAACATCAGGTACAAACTTAGACTAAACTGATGTAGCCTGCAGCTCTGTCCTGTACAGACTGGTTCAATTATTTTTCAGTCTGAAAAAGTGGTTTTGGAAAAGAAGGAGGGAGCTGAGGTGACTGGAGGAGCTGAGGTTAGTAAAGCTAATTAGTGAAGCAAACTAGTCCTTATAAGCTGATGAGGAGACGTTTCTTTTTGGATTTTAACGTGCAAATAAAATGCACCTCAGAAGGGAGGAGGTTTCTCATGTTGCCTATTTCTTTTAATATTAATGTCTACAGATAAATGTCAGAAGCTGTAAAATGAAGACACAAAAGGCCACATGAACAATCGTGTCTATAATGATTCCTGAGGTCATATTAACAGGGTTTTAGGGGTTGATGCTCAAAACATGCAGATCTAAAGGGTTCCTCCCCAGTAGACTGATCTTTGACTGTTGGTTATTTATTATCTGCTCCAGCTTTTCCAACTATTTGTTCAGAGATATGGTGAAAATAATGGCCCAAGATGATAACATTTTCTTGGGGGAGTACCCCAAACCCCCCAACCAACACCAAAAGATTCATCTAAAGCCCACATTAAACTGGGAAAACACTACAGTTTTAAGCTATTCTAAGGTGCATGGCATGCTCATGGACACAAGAGCAATGTTGCTGAGACACGTGTTGGGGTTTTATATTCTGACAAAAATTTAGCTTCACCTCCGCTGCTACAACTCCATCCTACGGGAAACACTGAAGTTTACTTGTTTTGTGAATTGTGACTATTGCTGAAAACAATCCTACAGGAAACACTGCACCATTCACTGTTGGCTCTGATAATCCTATTGCAAGTGAAGCAAGACATTGACAATACTATATACAGAATCTATGGTCGCTTGCACAAAATGCCTTTAACTTAACATTTCACTTAAAGATATATGTAGTTTTGCTAATTGCTGAAGAGTTACAGGAAGCATCTAGGTTTCCTTCAGTCAGAGGTGTAAAGAATATCAAATTATTTTTAGTTTAGTATATAGCTTTAATTGAATGTAGGCTCAAAGATACTACATTATGTTCTCCAGAACATGCACTTCATACCACTGTTCTGGAATTTCAACCAGGACATCTTTAAGTGTTTTATTCTTTACAAAGAAGGTAATACATACAGAGTGCAACCAGTCTGTAGGGTGTAAGACCAAGAGCACTTGTGTGGCAGGCTATGTATCCTCTGTGAGGCTAAATAATTATACAGGTGCCTCAGGCAGACTGAGGAAACCTAGTGTCACAACCCAATGACCCATGACTGAACCAAGGACCTGAACCAAACCCCCCTACTCCAGTCAAGGGCATCAGATAAGAAATATCTAACACAGCTTTCAACTCTAGAAATGGAGAATTCCTTTTTACAACAGTAACATAGTAAACACGGTAAATTATTGAACAACGGCAAAACATATCTTTCCATCACACCACCAAAGAGACATGTCCGTGAAAAAGAATAAACAGTGAGGAGAGCAATTGTGTTAAATTTCTCCTTCAGCAAGTAAATGAGACAAACATGTACTTAAAAAAATAAATCTAAAAAAGAAAAGAATACACTTGTAAAAAGGAAAACCGAAAATTAATTATGTCCCTCTGTTCAGCAAAGCAGGACAGTCCAAATGAGTTAAAGATTTTACAGGCCAAACATAGAATGCCTCAATATTGCATCAAATCAAGATCCACACAACTGCTCTTACACATCCATGCAGCATTTACTCTTAAAAGGATGACACCAGGACCAGGCTCAATGCTTGGAAAGTATCCCTCAAAACAGTATTCTTCAAAAATGTCTCCTCATTAAAACAGATACGTGAAATTAAATAGTCTGAGCTTACTGTGGCCTGAGGTACCCCAAAATTTCTACAATGCATTCTAGCTCTCCTTGGACTGAAAATTAGGTCAGGGGTGTTTAAAATCCACTCACAAGCAGCGGATGCAGGTAGGCGAGTGTTGAGCCTTCACGACATCTTCAACAAAGGTTGAGGGGTTTTCAGGATACCCATTTCTTCACCAGCACACACCAGATAGCCATCAAGTAGGTTTGGGGCAACTTCAAAATGAGACAACTTCAATGTCTTGAAGAAATCATCTTTCTCTGATGAAGTGTAATATATAAGTGTAATATAATATAATACAAACATTTAGTAATATTACCACAACAATTCAGAGTTACTTAAACAGCACCTTTTTTTGGTTAAAAATGTAGAGATGATATATACTAATTCTGTTTTTAATCTCAATTACATTATGCAATTACTGAAAAATCACACACACTAGAACCCTCATTTGTAGGATTCCTTCTGAATGTTCAACTCTAAAGTATGAAATGAATGTGTAATAAAATGTATCTGAATCCTTTATCTGGGCTACTTAGTGTTTGACTGCTCTTAATATAGTGTGATATGCAAAACTGCAATCTGCTCAGGATCTTTGAGCATGCCCCCGAAGCGCTTGTTTACATCCACTAGGATTGCATCCACCAGGGGCTTGCAGAGCTTCATGGATGTCTTGACTCGTTGAAGTTTGAGACCATGGTGTTCAGTGTTGGTACAAGCCAGAACATGCGAATGTTAGTGTCTCGCTGCAAGATGTTGATTTCTTTGGCGAGAGGGACCATAGCAGGATTGCACCTGTGAAACAGCACACTTTTGATTAAAACAATAGAATCTGTATTTTGCAGTAATTGATTACTTTTTATACTCATCAAACTCATCAGTGACTTGTGTGACTCCACTCCCATCAGGATAGAAATGTTTCATCATAGGAGAGTTGATCACTTTGCATTATTATAGATTAGTTTAATCTGACATAGTAGAATAGCCATCCCAAGGCGACTGATGGCCATTCTACTACAGCTTGTGATGCCATACCAATGTTACCACCTTTGCTGATGGTAAAAGAATAAATAATTCTCTAAGAGCAGCTTTAAAGAAAATGGCATCATTGCGTTTTTTATATATAAAAAAAATATATTACTTACCTGTGGATCAATGCTACACAGAGGTTCCTGATAGCACCCTCGTTCTCGTGTTCATGTTCTCCATGATCCTCTCCACTGAAAGAAAGAACTAGTTCCACAGTGTGGCGTTTGGAGGAATGAACTGCACACTGCATTTCTCTTCCACCCTCTCTGCGGCTGTGGTGAACCAGCCACTCCTGTTCCACGGGGTCCAATATTTGCTGAAGGATGATCTTGACAACTTTTGTATGTTTCACCTGAGGGAGGAGATTCGATATCCCCAGTGGAAAACAAGTTCAAAAGATGGCAAGCACAATGCTAATGCTTGAACAACTGAAATTCAAGATCATCCTTATGTATATATAATAATAATAACTCTCCGGGTGCTCTGGCTTCCTCCCAACATCCAAAGACATGTGGCCTAGGTTGATTGGTGACCCTAAATTGTCCTTAGGTGTGAATGTGAGTGTGAGTGGTTGTTTGTCTATGCGATGGACAGGTACACCTTGATTGGCTCCAGCCCACCGCGACCCTGTACGCAGGATAAGCGGTTGACGATGACACCAGCTTAAATTTTCCTGCAGCCTTCTCCATCTTGACGCAGAATCTCAGTCTTGGTATTATTGGATCACAGTGCTGCATTTAACATGAAAAACTGGGTGGGACAGTTTGGGCACAGTACTAAACCGGTTTGAATCCTACTTAAATAACAGGTACAACTACTTTCCCTAAAGCTCCATTCAAGGCTTCAGTCTGTAATGTTAAAATCCACAAAAATCTTGCTGTAGTCATGGATTCAAACTACAGCCACATTAAGAGAGTTAGAAAGTCTGCTTAATGTCACCTGGAGAATATATCAAGGATTAAAGGCCTTATGTCTCAGCAGGACCTGTAGAAACGTGTTCATGCATTTATCTTGGTGTCTTTACAGGGCTTCCTAAAAAAATGGATCAGACAGCTGCAGCTGATTCATAACGCTGCTGCTCGAGTCCTCACTAAGACCAAAAATAGGAATCAAATCACTCCAGTTCTGAGGTCTTTACACTGGCTTCCTGTCTGTCAGAACTGATTTCAAAATAGTGCAGTTGCTTTATAGAGCACTGAACAGTTTAGGCCCAAAATACTCTTATGCTGCGTTATAAACCATCCAGACCTCTCAGGTCCTCATGGGGCAGGTCTGCTTTCTGTTCCCAGAGTCAAAACTAAACCTGGAGAAGCAGAAAACAGCAGATTTGCTCTTTTAAATCAAGGCTGAGGGCCTTTGATTAAATGAAATTTAAGGCTTTTGATTAATAGATCACACCACTGAACCTTTTACTCTCCTCTTTAATCTTGTTCTTATTTTCTGTTTAACTCGTTCTAATTTATTTAAACGTATTTTATACTGCCCTATGTTGCTTTATGTTTTGACTTTGACTTGCCTAGTTGTTGAAATGTGCTATACAAATAAACTTGCCTTGCCTAAACTGTCTGCTTTGTGTGTGTGTGCGCAGGGAGGAAGTGCAGCAGAACTGTGTTCGCTGGAGGAAGAAGTTCTCTTTCGTGTGTAAAATGAGTGCTAATTCAATCACTGGAGTATTAGACCCCTGTATCTGCAGGGTCTCTATACGCAAGGTAAAACCACAATTCCCAGCAGCCATCTCTCCTTGCTTCTCTGGGTTATGATGCTTGATGAGAGGAATGTAAAGTATACCTGGTTTGTCCCACGGCACCTGTCCCAGGGTTGGAACGGCAGGTTCCATATTGGTTCCATATGATGTGATGATGGTGAGAGAGATGGTGTTAGCAGCCTGACCGTCAGCAGTGTGTGATCCTTCACTGTTTTGCTTTATCTTTGCAGGAGCTCAAAGGAGGAAAGGCCTTCTCAAAGGTAAGTTTGTTTTCTGATGATGATGTGATTAGCAACCAGTAAAATACATTAAATACAAGAAAAATCATCTTTAATGCAGCTCAGCCCAGTTTAGCTAACCAGTTTCACCTGTGAACTCATAACATTGAGAGTGCCCTGCTTGCTTTATAAAACAGACTTTTACAGTAAAACAGGATTATGGATGGGCGTTGCCATAGTAATGTCCAAGTGCCACACCCCATATACTCACAGGATCACATCAGAAACAAAAAACACAGCCAAATCTTAAAGCTGCACAGATAGAATTACAGGAACTAAAGATAACTTAGAGAAAACATGACAAATTAGAGTTCTTCATTTAGGCCAAAATGCTCCACTGAGTTAAGAGTGTGAATGTCAGACAGCGTGGAGAGGACTCAGAAGCAGACAACACAGAAGTCTCTTCAGAGAGTTTTAATGACAAAAAAGTCAACAATGGACAAGGCAGAAGCAGAAACAGTGGGCAGACTGATCAGAAAATCCAAAAGGTCAGGCAGTAAGGCAGATGTACAGGGTGCTAACCACAATGCCTCTGGATGCAGTTGGATAGACCGATAACCAATCAGAGCAAAAATATGGGTGGAGGAGCGCTGAGTGGGGCTTGGCTTGGTTTTTCTAATTTTATTTTCAGTTATGAATTTGGCTTACAACAATTATGAAAACAATTGATAAAACAATTATTGTGCTGCATTCTGTTTTGCAATGATGCTCAGTGTGTTATAAATCCAGCGCACCCCTTTCCTTTAGAGCGGTGGCTCTCGCCCCTGAAGCCTAGCAATCTTTTCCTCTACTCATAGTTTAAAAATGACATTATTTATACTTATTAATAGTTTTCCTGCTCATCGTTTTAAGTATCTGTGTCGTCTAATAGAACACGGTTGAATTTCAGCATTATGTAACATAACGAGTTGTTATCAACCTGTCACCTGCTAACCCCCCAAGGCTTGGCTAAAGCAAGGGGCAGGTAGGTTAGAACTGAAGAGATCTGATTTCCAAAGTAGCTTGTGTCTATGCAGGAAAATCGAAAACTCCGGCGTGACACGAGAATCTTAAAGAAGAGAAAAACACTATGAAGTTACTAGTAAGACGAGCAAGCGACAAAACTAGAAACACTAGAACCTATCGGCTTACTTGGCCTGAATACACGGCCGTGGTTTGGTACTGAATAATCTGGCACCAATCACTGGATGCCTGGAGTCTTATATACACTGGGTGGCGAGGAGATAGGAAACCGATGTGCAGCTCCATCAGATGCCCCAAAACACACCAACGCTGACAGACAAGAGGGGAGAGGAAACAAATACTCTGCAGAGCCACAGCACAGGTTGTGACAAGTGACTAGAGGATGATTGTGATGAATGGATGATGTTTCCTAAGTCAATGAATAATCATGTTTAATAATAGTGATGTCAATATTGTCCAAAATAATTGTGTTTATTGTTTTTGCCATAATTGAGAAGCCTTGGCACTGAGTGACACAGTGCTGTTCCTGCTTGAAAACAGAAAAAAGATGGCAGCCTGCTCACAAACTCACTTTCTCAAATTATACAGCTAATCTGTTCACTGAAAATGAAAATTTTGAAAATTCATGAGCCTGGTATGATGACTACTAACAGGATAATGTTTTTGACCCTGCCTGCCAGGGGAGAAGACTCAGTGGAGAAAGTGATCTCCAGAGAAAGCCCTAGTTTTTTTTAACTCACAAGGATCTATATGTAGGGTTCTCTGTTTGGCGGAAGAGATATTAATTTCAACAGCTTTACACTGGAACTCTGTGACACTACTGCAGTTTCTGCACATTCTCAAGATTTTTCCAGTTGAAATATTGTTGTTGAGCTATTTTGGATGATTACTCTCAGCTTTTAGAAGTACGATAAGAGAGAATATTCCTTCCCTGTAGGGGAAATTAATAATGTACAATCTGATACATTCAGAATAGAGTCAAGAATAGTCTGTCAGTTTGGTGCTGTGGTGTTGTGGACTGATGGCACCAAACCAATGAGAACCAATGAGCCACCAAAGCGCTTTGAGGCTCAGGGCTGGATGAGTCTGTGGCTGAAGGAGCTACTGAGCTGCCTCAGCTCAGCATAGAGAGGATGAGAGGGGTTTGTCCATGATGGTTTTCAGCTTCCCTCTCATCCTCCTCTCAGTCACTGTCTGAACACTGTTCAGTTCAGTCCCCACCACTGAGCTGGCCTGCCTCACCAGCTTGCTCAGTTTCACAAGTCCCGATGCCACCTCCCCAGCACACCACAGCGAAGAAGATGACACTGGCCACTACAGACTGGTAGAACACCTGTAGCAGCCTGGTGCACACGTTGAGCCTCCTCAGGAAGAACAGCCTGCTCTGTCCTTTCCTGTAGATGTCCTCGTGTTGTCTGGCCAGTCCAGTTTGTTGTTTAGTTGCACGCCGAGACTTGTAGGTGTCCACCATCTCTACCCCCTCCCTCCTTATTACGATGGGTGTGGGGCCTCTTCCACCCCCGGAAGTCCACAACCACCTCCTTGGTTTTTCCTGTGTTGAGCTGGAGGTGGTTGCTGTCGCACCAATGAAGCTCTAAATGTGGTCTCTGTACTCTGTACAGCCGACGAGGGAGGAATCATCTGAGTACTACTGGAGGTGGCTCGTTCCCGAGTTGAAGCAACAGTCAGAAGTGTTACTAAACTAAACATTTTATCAGATTCTTCTTTACTTCTTTTCACAAACACATGTCAGTGTGCTCCAGGCTCTGTTTTGACAGACTGTTATAGTGTTTGTGATGGTAAAAGCTGTTTTTAATACCAACCATGTCAACATCACAGCGCTTTGTACCAGGGGCATGTTACAAGGCAGGGAGACTGTGTGGCCAGTAACAACTCAGACTGTTTACAACTGTGTGTGTGTGTGTTTGTGTGTGTGTGTGTGTGTGTGTGTGTGTGTGTGTGTGTTTTTATATATACATATATATATATATATATATGTATGTTAATTACTAGGCTCCCTCCATGCTGAGTAATGTGTGTACAATGTGTTTGTGACAGCTCTGTATGCACCGTCTTCTGTTAATCATATTTTTTAATGCTGCTCCACTCTGGTGCGCTGGTGCTGAAGGCCATTGGGCTTGTACACAATGGAACGAAGAAAAACTTGAAATACTCAAATAAAGTACAAATCACGAAATAAAACCCTACATAAGTACAGTAACAAAGGTTTGTACTTGCGGGTTGGGATCCCCAGAAGTGGTCGCAAGATAAATTTACAGGGGTCACAACAGGAAGTAGAAAAAACACTGCTGTCACCACCACAGTGGGAAAGTTCATTCTTGACCTTGGAAACTTTAGTTTGACAAAGAAAATCTTAACTCAATGTCCACAGAGTATTTTGACAGAACAAAAAAGATCTTAATGAAAAGGATGTTAAAACATCTCATAGGAAGAAGAACTGTTGCTGCTGACTCAGATCTGTGAAGGGAACAAAATAAAAAGAAGTGGACCAGACTTGACCTAGACTTCATTCTAAATCAGTATATAACTTTCCACTTTGCACCTTCAGTGGTTTCTCTTTCAGTCTGTCTGTCTGTCTCCAGCTAGGTTTTGCTGATCTCAACATTGCAGAGTTCGCTGGTTCGGGCTCAACAGTTCGCTGCTGCATCCTGGAGGGTTATGACACCAAAAACACTCGACAGGACAACTCAATCCTCAAGGCAGGACAAATACACACACATACACACACACACACACACACACACATACACACAGATCAGCACTGAGGTTTAGTAACATGTTTTTTTTTTATAGGTAACAATTGGGATGACTCTTCTGTCTGGGGATCCCTGCTTTAAAACGTGAGTTCCTCTGTGTCAGGGGTATTCAGTGTCTTACACCCCTAAGACAAAATTGAAACTGCACCCGTCCAACTTAGGTGTCATTATTGATGACCAGCTGTCCTTTTCAGACCATGTTGCTGCTGCCACTTTGCTCTATACAACATAAGAAAAATAAGGCTCTACCTTGCTCAGCTTTTGGTACAGTCCAAACGGACTCATGTCACTCTTTTACTACTGGGTCTGCACCCATCGACCTAAACTCCATCCCTGCCATCCCTACACACAAAGCATTCTCAGTCCCTGTTCTCATCTGTTACACCACAATGGTGGAACGAGCTACCACAGGCCATCAGAGCAGGGGCGTCCCTCTCTAACTTCAAGAAGCTCTTGAAAACTCACCTCTTCCGAGAACACTTTCTCTTATAACACCTCTAACTCCTAACCTCTAACATGCACTTCCTGTGCTCTTCTTCTTCTATCCCCTACAATTATCTTGTATTGATTTCCCTTTTTTGTTAACTTCTACAAGTTACAACTGAGCTAATCAGTGACACTAAAACCATCTTGAAATTACCATTAAGATACGTCCTTTGCAATGTGTTAAACTACTGTTTTGTTATCTCAAGATCATGGGAAAATCATCCCGTTATCACGAGAAAACAACAGTCGTTATTTCGAGATCACGAGATAATCGATGGCCGCTTAGGGATTCCGTACATACGTGCTATTAGCTCTTATTAGTATTTATTGCTGCTCTTACTAGTATCTATTGTCACTTGTAGATCTCATGCTGTATTGATACTTTGTTGATGCTTGTATTTTGTTCCTCAAATGTAAGTTGCTGTAGATAAAAGCTTTTGCCAAATGATTAAATGGAAATATAAAATCCCCTGTCTACCTCGTCAGGCGTTGTGTGTTTACATGATTTCAACACAGGGCTAATATCTGTATATGAATAGAGGAAAGTGTCCAGGAACACAACAAGCATGTCTGTAGGACTTTTTGAGCCTTAGTAAAGTAAAAATAAAAATTGATAGTCCACCCCAAAAAAGTTAATATCAATGGATTATGTTTATGGTGATTATGGTCTTACTTTGATTTGGAGGATAATCATGCTGTAAGTTTTTAAACTAGAGACAAGAAGTATAATATAAATTGTGCCAGTTGGTTACCAAGGGTTTTAAGTACCTTAACTGCCCCCCCCACTCCCTTTCAACACTTCCGTTTTCCCCTAGGGAAACACCGCACAGTTTGACAACCTCAGCTCTTTGTTTTGTCTCTTCTTTTTTTGTTTTTCTCAGACTGAACCACGCAGGTGAATGTGACTGTGGTGACTTTTTGTAAATAAAGATTTGTGCCTGTTTTCACCATCAGGCCTGCCAGCACGGCCAAATCTGTATCCACTGGGGACGAGGACCCCACTCTGCAGCTGGACTGTAAGGGTGAGAGTACTGATTCCACAGTTCAGCCAATAGGAGGCATCATGGAGGGTCCTCGTGCCTTCAAACCCAGACAGTCGTCAGTACGTAGCTCAGGTAACTATTCAGCATTACTGTTCCCTAGGAGATGATGTAAAAATGCCAGCAGTTTGTGTTTGTTGTACGTCGTTCCCCCATCTCTCTTTTCTCTCATTTCCTGTTATCGCTACTGTCTGTCATAAAATAAAGTGACACTTGACCAGACAGTCTCTCTGATTTATATCCTGCTGTCAGGTGTCAGTGTGTGTTTGCTGTGTGTGTTCCGCAGGGCTGCCTGAGGAGGGAGAGAGTGTGTTCAGCCCAGATGAGGTCTTTCACACTGGTCATTTTCGCAGCTCCAGCATTGCCAGCCAGCAAAGCAAGATATCAGGTCAGAGAGCTTTCCTTCCTCGTGCTACAACCATGGTCAGTAGTTTTTACTTCCTCATGCTAAGACTAGGGTGACGCTCTGATAGAAGGACTTCTGTAACCTGAAAGTGTTACCAACAACTTTATTTTATTGTGCAGCCCTCCTTAAACTAGGGGTATGCAAAAATAAAAAAAATATTGAAATCAGCAGTGGCGGTATTACTGACATCAAAAGGTATGAATAAACCATTTCATCTGTCGCTATATTAGCCCCGAGTTGTGACGTAGCTGTTGTTGTAATGACTTTGATTCTGTCATCAGTGGAGCGGTGTTTGAACCGGAGTGTGTTTCTGTGCTGGTACCTTGGCTGGTTCAGATCTGTTGTGGACTTTTGTGGGGTGGTTATTTTGTGGTCTTTAACAGAAACCGATTTTCAACATAGTTTGCAGATTGACGTCTTTGGAGCAACATCCATCTTTTCGCAGCCAAACCGCCTCCATGTCAGTGAGGCTGATCCACGTCCAGCAATTCAGTCTAATGATGTAGACTGTGAGGCTGGTGGTGTCTCCTGGCTTTGTTTGTTCACTCATTTTCAACTTCAGTCATGAATTTCTCGGCAGCTATTACTTGTTTAAGTTTAGCACACATGTACTGCATGCACGACGCAGTGACTGCGCAGACAAGGTGCTTTTGATGTAAAGTGAGTGAAGTAGCCTACTCGATAACGTCTGATCACACAATGTAAGATAGACAAAACTAAAAAAAGCTCATTTTTGCCCCATTTTTGTACATTATAAAATAAGTTAATTTTGATAGTATTCAGTATACTTTACTCATCACTCTTTTCTCCTCTCCTTTCATTCTTTCCCTCTTCACTCTTGTCCATCCTAATCTCCTCTTCTCTCCTCTCCTCTCCTCTCCTATCCAGGCTACAGCACAGCTCACTCGCGCTGCTCCAGCCTGACGGACCTCAGTCACCATAGGAATGCCTCCTCCAGCAGCAGCGTCTCCTGTGGGATTGGTCAACCCTCACAGCCCCCTCCCTCCACCCCCACCCAGCCACATGGACAAGCAACTCCCACCAAACCAGAGAGACCTCCTCCACCCTCTGCAGCAGCCCTCATGACTAACAGATCCTCCAGGTAGACACACACACACACACACACACACACACACACCTGTGCTTAGAACACTCCTGTTCCTGCATGTTTTCCATTGACTCATAGCTGAGAAAGTCAAGGATTGCAATGAGCTGATCTCACTGTGAGACAAGTCTGGACTCACTGTTAAACGTCTGGGGCCAAACTTACATGCCAGAAATTCTTCCCATTCTTAGAGGAGGAGAGTGTGTGACGTGCTCTGTTGGTTGCATGGAAGGACCTCAGACTGAATGTAAACCGGTACAAGAACAGGAGTAGAACAATTTCATACCCTCACCACTTCATCTGCTGTTGTCATGGAGCAACTACTATCAAAATAAAAGAGTGTCAGTGTATGTCAACACCTGGACTTATGAAGCTTTTATGCTCATTCCTATTTACAGTCAAATTAACATTTAAGAATAAGTTTTAGTTGTTTAAAGCAGAACTCGGATTTTATTTTCTTACTTTTGGCTGTTAGTTCTATCAGTTAAGAGATGCAAATTTCAATCAGTTTCTGTAATCGATTATTGGACGTGTGAAAGATCAATAGTCAATGATTGAAAAATTACTTATTGTTCGTTTTTCAGTAAAAGCTTTTTTTCAGTAAAAAGCTTTTAAACTGCTGGGTTTGTCGTGGCAAAACCCAAGTATGCAGAGGCATGGATTGCCATTTTCCTGAGAGGATAAGGCTTACTGAATTTTCATCTAGTGCGTCCATCAGTTTGACATTTGTGGTTCAATACCAAATATCTTAAACTATTGGATGGATTGCCATGAAATTTGCTACAGATAACCACAGCACCCTGAGGATTAGTTCTAATGACTTTAGATTTTTCACTAGCGCCGTCGATGTTGACATTAAAAAACAAAACTCAACGATATCAAGTTAGATATCTCAATAGTCAGCCATCGGCGACGGATAATGGCATCTTAACCCTGCGATGTACACAACAAGTTTCTGGTTAAAACATGGTGTTGTCAGACACCTGGTTTAAAAAGGAAGCACTTTTTGTGGACGGCATTTTGATTTGATTAATTACCCCGAAGGAATTCGTTGCTGTCACTGCCAGCTGAAACAACTACTGCACAGATTTCAAAACTTTTTATACCTACTAGTCATTACGAATACGAAACATGTGAAAATTTGGCCCAGGTTTAAAAATACCAACATTACCCTTTAAAATACATGATCGACTTTGTTCACTGAAGCTGTTCCAGCTGCTGAAAACACCTGCTCAGGTGGGACAGATGTACTGAGCAAATAATCCAGTGCCAATTTTGCCAGTCCAGGAAGTCCTTATCTATTTAACTTCCACGACTACAATTGGATTTACACCCAAAGAAGAGGGAACGGAGTTAAGAGTTTTGTTTTGATTTTGTGTGAAAGTGCTACTATTCCACAATGTTAGCAAATGTACACCTTACTAGAAAAGAAGTCCAAAGGGGCAAGAAACACAAGAATACAGACAGGTTTGAGTCATGTTACACTTCTCAACATACAATATGAGCAAGCGCCTACTAAAAGTCTGAATCAAAGTTAAAGGGAGAGTAAGAGTTGGACAATTTACACTGGAATTGTAATAAGTTACTTTTTACTTATTACTCCTTTAGAAAATAATAATATTACTTATTACTGGGTATTAAAAGAAACTAATGATGTGTCCCTTAGGGCTGACCCCGAATAGTCGAAGATTCGATGCTTTGATGGGCAGAGCCTGTTCGACTGTCAGTCTCACAGTCGAAGCATCGCAGTGAAACAAGGATCATGCCATTTTGGCGATATGGGGGTGCTCAACGTCTCGTTTTTACATAGAACTACCAGTTTTCTCCCAATAAGTTAATATACAGCCTATTATAATACATATTTCAATGTTTAATGCTGTAAATAAACATGTAAAAAGAAAAAAACTTTCAATATTATAATTAATACACATCAGCTGGTATTTCTGGTGTTTGTGTTCATGGAGCATGTCACCCAGTGCAACAGTCCAAATAGTATTTGGACCACAATGGAGCTCTGTAGCACAGAGGAAGTGTGTGTGTGTGTGTGTGTGTGTGTGTGTGTGTGTGTGTGTGTGTGTGTGTGTGTGTGTGTGTGTGTGTGTGTGTGTGTGTGTGTGCGTGTGCGTGCGTGTGTGTGTATATATGTATATATATATGTGTACTGTGCGTATCACAGCCTGATTTTATATAAAATCAGGCTGTGATACACACAGTACCAAGTAGTTAGAAGGATACAGTCATTGTTGGTTTTGTTCTTTCCATGGGATTTCTTGACAATAAGACAAATATAAAATGTCACCAAACGTATCCTTTGATATGATGATTTGCTGGATGGAGCAGAGCCTTTATGCACCTTTACTTCTTGCAGAGTGTTGCTGTGTTTGATATATGAATCTTCTCTCTGGTGTTTGTCTTGCCCATCAACAGGAGAAAGAAGGGCACCATGGAGAGGCAGCACAGCTGTGTGGACGACACCCGCATAGATGCAGATGACATTGTGGAGAAAATTGTCCAGAGTCAGAACTTTTCTGACAGCAGCAACAATGAAGGCAGGGCAGAGTTTCAGCTTTTGGGATTTAGTTTTAGCACACTTGTTATCCCAGTAGTAACAGGATTCCTTCTTTTCCTTCAGACAGCAACTTGAGACTGTTTGTCAGCAAAGATGGGACCACTGCCCTCAGTGGGACACAGCTAGCCAACAGGTACGCTGTTAAACACGAGGTATACTCATTCACTGTATCCTTTTACCAACCATGTGTTTCTGTGTTCTCACAGAGGAGCGTCTGGGATTTTTGAGCCAGTGGTCATCGAGACTCACTGAGAGATGCATCAACACGTCTCCACCTTCATCAACTGGGTCATGTTTCTGGGACAGGGTCCCAGTGGGACCCCTGGGTCTGTGGCTCAGGAAGTAAAGTGGGTTGCCCGCTAATCGGAAGATCGATTCCCTGGCTCGTCCAACCTGCATGTCGGCAAGATACTGAACACCAAATTGCTCCTGATGGAGTTGACGTGTGTGAATGTTAATTTCTGTTCTGATGAGCAGTTGGCACCTTAACCTCTGCCATCAGTGAATGAATGTGTGTGAATGATTGAATGGGACGCAGTGTAAAACGATTGGTCAGAAGACTAAAAAGGCACTATACAAGTACAGACCATTTACCAGTGTGTATGTGTATATATGTACAGATTTGCCTTGAAATAAGACTAATATGATATAGATATTTATCCTTTCTAGTTTATTTAATTAGGTGTGTAACACACAATTACCATATTTTCTTAAATAGTGGACGGGCCTTTTGTTCCCTCTCGCTCGCTTGTTCCTCCCTGCCTGAACCCTTGAGAGTCTTTGCCGTCCCCAGAGTCCTGGTCAGAACCATTGTAAATCACCTCGGTACTGTATTCCCTGACGTCATACTGACCTCCGCTGGTCTTGGAGGCTGTGTTCTGTCCCGGTCTGGCCATGATCACCGGGAGGCTGCTGAACTCGGTTCGGTTGCCTGCTTGCCCAGTTTTGGTGCCCATTCTGGACTCAATAGGACCACTAAGGTGGTAGTAGTCTCAATTCTTACACATTGTACTTTTAATGTTATTTTAATTCATGTGCGTAGATTTTAGTTTGAGAGAACTACTATTGTATTAAGTGACTTAATTTCCTCCTGAGACTTCTGTTAAAAGTAGAAACTCAGAGACAGACACGATCCTTTCAAAGCAGCCATTTGGTTTTAACCCCCCTTTTTCTGGGCTTTAGGTGCCGGGTTCTATTTAAGAATTTACCGTAATACAGAAATCTTTTCCTTTTCATTGGGTGTGTGTCAGAGCCGTTTCTGGTTCAGCAGGTTCATGAAGTAATTCATCTTCTACATTTACAGAATGATTTGTAAAAAGTAGTCAGTATCTTTGCTCACTGTCCTCACTGACTTGAAGTGGTATTACTACACTTCCAGTAGACCCCTTAAACAGACTTGTCAAGCGCAATAGATCTTTTTCACAGAAGACATTTTGACAGTTGACAGTAGGAACATCACAGGTGTAAATAATAAAATTAATGATGGCTAAATTCCATGTAGCTGCTTCAGTTGCAGGGTCCTTGTGTTCATGCTGGACCACTGTCACACTGTTATGACTTGAATATAACAGAGCCATCATTGATGTTATCAGTAGCACCTGTGTGTTTCCTATGACTAGTCAAAATGCCTGCTGGGAAAACCCTCTCTAAAATCAGACCTCCCCATGGTTAATGTTATTAGCTGCAGCTATTCTTTCCATGAAACAATACACATTGCATATAACATATACAATACTTAATTTCAAAATTAACTGGAAGCATCTTTACAACTACTGGTGTAGAGTGTATTACTTTAAAAGGAGATACATTGCTAGTGTGACAGTTTCCTGCATTGCCTTAGAACTGAGACAGGTCACTGACTCAGCAGTGTCCTAAGTTTCAATAAATCCCTGACTTAGTCTGTAACCCGATTCACTGTACAGGGATTCACTATGTCCATTACTGAAAAGGGACCAGTCTGAAACTTTGACCAGTGCTAACTGCACAGATTACTTGAACGACTACTGCATTGTGGGAATTGTAGTGCAACACTGAAATAATGGTTCATTCAGGATGGCCTTCTCAACTCGTTTACTACCAGGAGGTATTACCAACTAACAAAATACAGGACAGCACATACCAGCGATAAAATCAGACGATGAAACCCAGTGTTTCACTAGAACACGTGGAACAGGAATATTAGTATATTCTTATAACTTATATTTCTCATCACAAGGCATAAACACGTTTATTCATTTTCATCATTTTCAGGCTGCTAACGGGAACAAACAGAAGGGTTTACCGTATGTCTGTGTCCATCAGTTACATCCCACAGAGGCTTTTCACTGGTCCAGTTCATGTGATGGATGTACCACTGACTGATGACCACACAAGTAAAAAATGATTTTATCTTGGGATCATTTTCTGACTTTACGAGTTGACAAGGACTCACTGAATGCAGCACGTGAGCTATCAAAGGCTCTTACAGAGGCAGACGTCCTCCAGACAGACTGAGTCAAAATCAGCCTGGTCCTGGAATTGAAGCTTTTATCCTTTTAATATATTTTGATGTTATTTGCTCACTGAGTATACATACTTATCCTACTATTTTGCACATGTGTACTCTCTGAGGAGGATTGTTTGAAACCACTAAAAAGACACGGAGGTGGTGCGGTTGTCTAAAATGACGTATGACATGTTCTGTTTTTAGATTTCTTTATTCTTTTCCACATTTAATTTTGATGCTATTGTTATTGGACAAAATGTATTTTAGTGAATCTGTCATAGCCTGCGTTCATATGGCTGGCCATATGTAACCTCCCACTCTCTGCACTTGCGATACTTATGCTCTGGTAAACTAACTTGATTTTAGCAGCACAACAAGCTGTAAACACAACATTGACACACATTATGAGGGTGTTACGGCTAACATGTTAACACTTTTACAGCAAACAGCCTATTTACGCACCCAGCAGACAGAAAGCAACATTAGCATTTGTTGTGTTTATGTTCACCTGATGAATTAAAGTCCAATATTCACTCTCCTTTTTACTCTGGTTTGGTCTCCTCCAAATCCTGAGAAAAATTAAGCAGCTAAATTCTCCTCTATGTTCACCTGCTAGTTGTTACAGTGGGATTATCAGAGCAGTTTTAGCTGAAAACTTCAGGTGCTGGAAATGGGGTTGAGGAGAGCATGGTCTGTGGACCGGAAAACCAAAACAAAGAGCTAGAAGAAGCTAAAAAGCTCTGTAGAGTTGTATGTCTGTAGGTTTGTCACTACAAGTGACCAATTTAACATTACTCAAAGTCGTTTGATCTGATGTTAATATTTAAAAATCCATAAGTGCAGCTTTAAGGTACACTATTTCAATTTAATTGATTGTATTTTACTGTTGATTCACTTGAGAACCACAGCTTGCGCTATTTTAAGTCAGTAAGTCATCTTAATTTAGCCAACTATCACTGAGAGAGGTTCAGATTAATGGACCCAAGAAGAATACTGGGTTCTTATTTGCTGCTGCCCTGCCTACATTCTGGAATCACACAGCACACTATTTACCAAAAGAGACTAACTCGAGGCAGAACTCATTGCACTTTGTACTTTTAGGCGGATTTTATTTTGTGAGGGTGCCACATTACACTACAGGACTGTTACTCATAGTAGATTACCAAGAAATTCTTATTTTCAATATCATTGTCAATTTGTGTCCCTGTCACTTTGTGTATAGAGCTAACAGTGATACTGTAGGCCTGGTGCTGTAGTGAGGTCAGCTCCACAGCTGCAGCAGTATAAAGCCCCTGGTGTACCACGACTGACAATATACAATAGACCTCACCCTCAAGGACTCACTTGTGCTTGTGTTTCTGTAGTATGTGTATGGTACTGTGTATGTGAATGTACCACAATATGCATGCAGGCCATGCATGTTTGACTGAAAATGTTCCTTTTTATCTTTGTGAGGTCCATCAAATCCTGGTTAAAACTGGTTAAATACTGCATACATACTGGGATCAATTGTAGGCAAACAGAGGGGATACTGGGGATAACTGCCGTTTAATGGTTCACATGGAGTTCCACTTCACACCAGAGTCTTGATTGCCATCCATACTTCAGCACAAAATCAGGAATTCTCTGTCTTTTTCAGTAGCAGTCAATATTTATCATTTCGTGGTTATAAAAATAGTTACATCTACAGTATCTATGTACATGTCCTATGTCCCTGTAAATATAGAATGTGAGGAGTTCCACTCAGACAACCATGGTTGCACATGTAACCCTCCAATATATTTTCTTTTTACTTTCAGACCAGCAGGCTGGTTTACAGATTTGCACGGAATTATACGTAAAGCTAATATTATATGGTGAGATGGGACTGAAGGGATCTTATTATTATTTACAGTGAATGGTGTGGGAATATACTTTCAGTAAAGGGAAAACTTGTGTTGGTGAATTGTCTGCTACTGTGATTTGTTTTAGAAATACTTATTCTTTCCTTTGTACTTTTGGACCATGTGTAACCTGTGAAATTATTAATCACATTTATAAATTAATGCTCTTTTTGAAAGTTGAAAGTTTTCTTTCTTTTGATTCCTGATACTGATTTTATTTGCATAGGAAGGTGATTATGGTGAAGAGAATATAAAAAATATTTTAACTTTTGTAATTTACTAAATTCCAGTTCAGCTTGGCCTTACTTTACTTTTCAAATGAGTTGAATTATAGTCAGTGCTTATAAACAACTGTTTTGCCCTCAAACGTTTTGTAACTCCAAATACAAATATTTTCTTGTATTAAAATGCTGGGAAATACATGTAAAGATCACATGAAGAGTTTAGATGGTCAGTCTGATTAATAACTGTATGTAAACAATTGCAGTGTGGAGGAGCAGTGAATTATGTGAAAAATGTGCATACCAAATAAAGGGTAAAGCCTGGAATCTAAATCATTCTGTATTTGGTGTTTATTTATTTGAAATATTAAATATAATGATATAAACAATTATAACACTAGATGGTGGATTTATTAGAGATTACATGACCCCTTAAACATATTTGATGTAACTATTCAACCACTGTGCGCCACATACAGTATAACTTTACTTAAGGTCGACTTACTAGCTTTTTCTGGAGTTGCAGATGAGAAAACTGCAAAAATGTCATGGACATTAAAACAATATACCGTTTTATTTAAAAATATTATCATAATTGCATATTGAAGGGCAGATGTAACTAATTAATGAATTAACCATGCATAATATTGGGAAGGTTACTTTGGAAATGTAATAGGTTGCAAGTTACCCTGTTTAAAATGTAATAGCAGTGTAACTGTTGTAATTACTTTATCAAAGTAATGCAACTTCTTACATTTTATTGCTTTTTAATTACTTTTCTAATTGTTGTATGAATGTTTAACTATTAACCATTTTCAAAAGACAGCTTGAGAGGCAATTTAGCTGGCAGATGGATGGTGCTGCAAATTCAAATGAGAACCAGAAGCACTGACATTGAGACATTATGCACATGAAAAACATGCAAAGCAACAAAATAAACATTATTCAACATATAGCCTAGCTTTTTACAGAAAATATTGAGATGTAACCCCCTGTGTAATCATGAACATTTTCATAAGTAACTATAACTTAACTACAGTAACCAGTAACGGATTACACTTACATTTATTTTGTAATTTAATTACGTAACTAAATTACATGTTACAAGTTACTCCCCAACACTGATCATGCATGGTCTGTACTACAAGAAGTTGCAGTACCTTCGTGATCCTTACGTGTGTTTTGTGGGTCAACCAATAGGGGGCAGCAGAGACCCACAGATACATCTTGTCAGCCGGATTGATCAACAGGAAGAAGAAGAGCAGGCGACGTCAGCAATACCTGTCAGAAATGGTAAGAAAGACAAGCTGATTAAACTTCCACAGGTCATCTAAAGGCAGCCCTTTATACTCAGCTAAAACAGCAGACTGAAAGCTTTGTACAGTTGCACCTGGTAAAGCTGCGCCGGCTAACGCACAGTTGCTGTTGCTAATCTTCACGGTTATGAGAAACGTGTTGGACAGTAATGTTAGCCTGTAGCTTGGTAGTAACTGTTAGCGATTATACGTTAATCATCTTTTCGTTTACGTTTTAGTGCATAGCCAATTTAATACTGACGATGTGATAAAGTAACGTTAAAGAACTTAACGGTTCTCTCTACTTTAATACAGGTTACTCCCCAAATGTCCCAGTACCAATCATTCATGCAAATTAATATGTATATATTGTATTGAAATAGTTTGAAGACTTAATTACATTTTCTACGCCGCCTTTACAAGGGAACATTGTTAATGTGTAAACTAAATGTATCTGATGTGTATTTGCGCGTGCTTCTGCAAATAAGCAAATCAACTGCTAACTTTCATATTTGAAAGCAGTTTGGCATGACTCTCGCAGAGCTCGACGTACGAGAGCTGTGCCTCGTCAAACCACCTTTTTCACTAAAACATCCCAGTCCTTTCAGTGGAGGGTGAACAGCATAGATCTGGAATTATGTATAGAGAAAACAGATTTATTTAAGTAGAACGTTTTTCTTCAAATGGATGGACTTTGACCTGCCCACAAATTTAACTCATAAAGGTCAGGTGACAAATCTGGAGGACTCAGGACTCCTGAGTCTGTTGTATCACATGTTCTGTGGTGTTGGAGGAGCTCTGTGAGAAAACAACCCCGGATGATGTTATCTGGGTTGCATTATAAACTGGGGGCATGGATGGATGGATACATTATGGTAAATGTAGGATCCAGTGTTTATAGAGCTGGACTCATACTAGAAACCAAAAGTCAGGAAATCTCAAGCTCTGCTTTTTAAATTACATTTATTCATTTAGCTGACGCTTTTATCCAAAGTGACTTACAATTGCTGTACATGTCAGAGGTTGCACGCCTCTGGAGCAACTAGGGGTTAAGTGTCTTGCGCAGGGACACATTGGTGGATGGGTCACAGTGGGGAATTGAACCCGGGTCTCTCACACCAAAGGCATGCGTCTCATTCACAGTGCCATCACCCCCCCACTGTCACCAGATGTTTTTGGAAGGGAATAACTACAGTGTATCACTGGAGTCAAAAAGCATATAAGCTGCGCGTGGCATCTGAGTTTTGCTGGAGAAAAGTTTTGATAATTTGTTTGGGATTGTGGTCGCCCCCGCCTTCAGCTCAGCAGGTGTTTCTTTGCTTTCAGGCTACAGGAGTGGATCAAGCAGTTGGCATGAGTCTTGTTGTCTTCAGCCTGCTGCTGTTTACATACTACTCTGTCTGGGTCATCGTTCTGGTAGGTTCTGTTTGTCTCCCTAAAATCCAAATGAGAGACCCTAATTTCACACAAGACTTGTACAGTCACTTGCAGGTTCAGACCTTCCAAAGCCTTTGAGCTGTGTTCGCACATTTCAGTTTATAAAACTGTGTTGCAAAATGTAATTATTACATGGAACAACAATAAATGTTTTTATATTATACACAGGAATAGGAATTTAAGTCTTTCATGGTTAATAAAACTTTTTAAATGTCATGTGGTCCTTTTCCAGCCTTTTGTGGACAGCGACCACATACTGCACAAGTATTTTCTTCCTCGGGAGTACTCTGTCATTCTGCCTGGCATTGCAGCAGTAGTACTGCTCCTCTGTATAGGTGAGTAGACTATCTGCATTCTACAACAAATCAAACGTATTCTCATTGAAAAATGGATTTCACAGACAACCCCTCTAAGTTCTCTACATATAAAGTTAAATGGGGTGTGAATATGTGCGTCATAATAATACTGATCTTCTCCACAGGGGCCTTCATGGCAGTTGTCATGTGGAAGAATCGCAAGCCAAAAAAAGTGGACTAATATCATGATGTTAGAGTGACGGCTGTGGATGGGAGGATGTGAAAATGAATTGCTGAGTCCTCTCTAGTGGCCCTACAAACAAAATCATACTTTCATTCTCAGATGGAATGACGTTCTTACAAAGTTATATTTGTTAAAAAGAATGTTTTCTGAGATTTACCTGAGGTTTTGGTTCTGTTTCTGTTCTTGAGAGATGATAAGTAGAAATGAGCAGTGTTTTTAAGCCGCTGTGTCACATTTGAAAACCTTCAACTTCAGCGCCCTGGAGTGGCAGTATAAAGAAAGACACTGAGAATGAATTTGCTGAAAGCAAAACAGAGACTGCACCAATTTCCACTGGGATAAATGTTTCTACAACCAAAAACTTGCGTCCTGAGAATAATGAAATAAATTGACATAGTGGCTTTAAATTTGTTTTGAAAAGGTTTTGAGATTGCTCACTGCATTGCTGTTACACTGACTGTTGTGTAGTGTTGAGATCAGTTGCTGTGTTCTCCTCTTGTAGGCAGTAGACAGTGTTAACAGGAATTAATTTAGTTCAAGGGTTTATGGCACATTCCCATGACCATCCACTCTGAATAATTTCATTTGGATCCAGTAGATAAGCCCTCAGACCAACTACTACAAAGGGAGAGCTTGCAGACTGCTAATGGACTGTAATGGACTGGATGTCACATTTTCCTATTCTGATACGACATCGGCATGAATATCGCCCCCATCAAAACATGAAATATTTCCATTAGAGCAGAATGTTAATGTTTTCAAGTGTAGCTGACCTAATCTGTTTATCAGTCGTATTCTGACACACTCTCAAGCTCTTGAAGCTGTGCGAGTGATTTCGTCTGACTATCCTTGGTCGTTTGACGGATGACGCAGTCCTCGGTCCATTTCTGGAGTAAGGATGGTGGAAGATGCCTTCCACTTGTTCAGTCCAATGAGGCAGTAAAACGTGTAACATGAGCCCTCGGAAACTCCTGCAGACTACGCTCGGCTACCTAAACACTTTCAGGGCTGAGGAATTCTAAATGACATTAAAAACCGACTTGTGGAAACTTGCTCGCCAAGCAACAGTAAAGGCGCAAATGTCTCTGTCATCACTGTCTCTGTAGGAGCCGATGTTACACCAGTGCTCTCTCCAATCTAAAAGAATATCTGATATCTATGCGCATAAATATGTTATCCTCCAAAAATACCACAACCTACACTATTTCAAACATAATTTCCAGTGCGAAAACAGTCTTACTCAAACATTACTCAAAAAGGTGCCTCGTGTATCATCAGCTTTACATTTGAGCAAATACACTAATAGACAGTAATATGGCAGGACCAAAGGGGGTGAAACGTGTTACTGTTAGAAAAAGAAAAAGAAAAAAAAGAGTCAGAAATCCTACTTCATTGAAAGCATAAATACTGTGACAATGTACATTTTTGTAGTGTGTGAAAGTGATGTTAATTGTAAATATTTTTGGATGCAAACCAGCATTTCGCCTCACACAAACCTGCAGTAAATGGGGCCAAACGTTTACTTTTTCTCTGTTTAATAAAATGTGGATGCTGGGAAATGTGGTTTTAATCTAATTTTGTTATCTTTATAATTGGAGCCCTAGACAGGAAAGCATTTGTCTTGTTTTTAAAAGATAATTTGGGAAGATCGTCAGTTCTGTTGGTACGCCTCCAACTGCTCACCCACCCTCCTGCACCACCGGGTACCTGCGTCATTTTCTACATCAATTCTACAAGCATGGGACGTAAAGAACAACAAGCATTGTAAACAATCCACAAGGTGACATATCACCCTGCTTTGTCAGTGAATACTCTGCTTTCAATTTACCCTCTGTATCAAATATGTTGTGTAAATGAAGTTGCCTTGCCTTGAATGCAATCCATGCAACACTTAATATTACTAAACTTCACTCAGCTGATGTAACACCAGAGTAAGCCGAGATAGTAATCAAGTGGACCTACTATGGCTGTGAGCCGCAGACAGTTTGTGACTAGAGTGGAAACATAACTGGTGCACTGTTCACGTTAAGGGGAGTGGATTTAGGGCAGGCAGTGATTATAAAACTATACAAATAACAGCTCTCACGAAGTATGACTGGGTCTAGTGCTTAACGTGGAAAAAAGTGACAGTACTGCTTTTATTCACATGTTGCCACCTATCTCCTGCACTGCCCAGGTCCCTTTATTTGTACCAAAGAGTCGTTGAAAAGGATCATTCACAAACGTAACATCCCTACTCACCATAGTCACCATTAGCTAATTATTAACTAAAACAGACCCAATGCACAGAGAGTGGGAGAAAACAACCGTTGCGTATTGATATGTGTGGACCCAGAGCAGCGTTAGCATGCATTTGGAGTTTTCAATCTTCCCACCCAAAAAACAAACTGGAAATGATGCTGAACAGAGCTGAACCAAAAGGTAAAGTTTTGGGCTGTAAACCAAAATAAATAACTGACAGACGCTAAAACGTTAAACAGATGATGGGTCACAACATAGTCTCACCTGCGGTCTTCAACTCTCTGGAAATAAAATGAAATGAATAAGTCATTCTTTAAGAGTCATGCAAATCATACGTTATGATTAAGGAGTATCATCCATGTCATGTGTGGTGTAGCATTAGCCTGGCTACTCTGGTGCAGAAAAGCATGCAGCCACAGAACACTTCACGCAAACCAAAAAAATTCTAATGTTGTACATTAATAAATAACTTACCGGTACTTGTAAAGGAGCCTTTATTGTGACTGTGCCGTTGGTGCTGCTGCTTTTGTAAACGTGCAGTAAATGTAAATTTGTAGTTAGGAGGGACAATAATTCTACTTTAATTTATATTGTTTCTTATGCAAACTTTCTAAACTTTCAAGTACTCTTTAACACAGTTACGGTATATATTCATACTCAACATATTTTTTTGTGCACCTTATTTCAATCGTTTGTCGTGAGAGGCTGTGCCATAGTGCTGCCTCAAGCCCCTGTTGATGAAATGTTTGCAGGGGAGCTGAGGATTGGTAGTCTGAGAGGGGTGCCAAAATTGCACACAGAAATAAAAATAAATTAATCTTTTTATAATTTGGACATAAAAACATGTGAGTGCTGATATTTGTGCTGATTTCTTATTAGCTGTTATTCTAGTTTGTAATACATAAACATACCATATTTTACTGTAGAACTGTTAAGAAGTTATTGTTTCATATCTCTGTGTGGATATTGCATTGGGCTACTGTGTTCCCTCTCTCTCTCCCTCTATATGCTCTATATGAGAAGTGCAATGAGATAACTGCTGTCATGAATTGGTGCTATGTAAATAAAATTGAATTGAAAGTTTTGACTGTAATCTCTGAAAGTATAAAAATCAAATAGCTAAATTTGGTTCACCCCCCAAAAATGTATTTGAAGTGGAAGGGCACTATAGGAAGCTTGCCTAACCCTGTGGATGGCTGATGGTCTAAGTGCGTTACCTTGTATTAAAATGATAATCTTCTGGTCATCAGATTACCCCATGAGTCAGCAGGGTTTGCTCTGTGGCTGCAGAGCCATCCTCCTGACAAACCCATAACAGTAGGAAAGAAATTAATGTTTTACATTTTTGTTAATTGCTTTATTTAGTTTATTGATGCATTAATATTAATAAATTTTTATTTGTTTGGCATTCACATAATTCCCAGCTTATACTGTGTTTGTAGGATGTGAGCCTGTCAGAGTGAGCAGGGTGCGGTGCGCAGCTGGTCAGTCAGTGACAGTGTCTGGGTGTGACCGCTGGGTAATGGCCAGTCTCCGCTCGATGCCATCACATGGCAGCAAACTGACATGTGACACGCACAGTCACACACACACACACACACACACACACACACACACACACACACGATACGGACAGGCAGAGCCCGGAGGCGGCGCATTGACCTGCTCTGCGTCAACGAGCCATCCTGAGGCAAGTAAAACGCTTTAATCTGAAGTTGACAGCTTTCAGCACATTTAACGAGTAACGTTACTTGTTCATGTGGAGCTTGAAGAATGCTTGACATTAGCATGTATTTCATTGTCCCCCCTATCATTGCTACGGGTAAGAGTTTAGCATTGAACCGCATAGTGATGCATACTTTTCTAAATCCTGCTTCTTTAGCTCGGGTGATTCTCTTGCTGATATTCAGTGGTTAGGTGTCATAAAACAGAACCGGGTTTTGTTATTGACTAAGCATTTTGGTTATCCTTATCAGATAATAAGAGACTGTTCACCAGGCTCCAATTTAAAGCTGGAAATACCCCTCTCAAAAAATCAATATTCTCTTGTCTTTTTTAACTGAAAATAAGTGTACTACCAGCAGGGGCGTAGGAGCGACTTTGAACCTGGGGGGGGGGGGACTGAAATGCTAGGGTATTTTATTTTTTTTTTAAATAAAGCACTTAAATAGTTGATAGATAAATAGTCTGCAATAGTTGTCAATAGTTGTATTTTTTTTCTCTATTCTTTTTAATATTATTATATCAGTTGCATTGTCTATTCCATATTTATATATTTCTACATTTATTTATGTCAACTGTATGTTTGTCTGCATGTAGCACCTTATCACCAAAACTGATTAAATGCCCAATTCTAATGACTTTTGAAAACAGAATGTACTTATTAGTGTGGCTGAAAGAGGGTCTTTGTAGTGACAGAAGATGGAGAACAGACTGGAGAGGGGAGATT
>NC_060162.1:28339953-28351713 GCF_021292245.1 Micropterus dolomieu | reverse complement strand
CACACACACACACACACACACACACACACGATACGGACAGGCAGAGCCCGGAGGCGGCGCATTGACCTGCTCTGCGTCAACGAGCCATCCTGAGGCAAGTAAAACGCTTTAATCTGAAGTTGACAGCTTTCAGCACATTTAACGAGTAACGTTACTTGTTCATGTGGAGCTTGAAGAATGCTTGACATTAGCATGTATTTCATTGTCCCCCCTATCATTGCTACGGGTAAGAGTTTAGCATTGAACCGCATAGTGATGCATACTTTTCTAAATCCTGCTTCTTTAGCTCGGGTGATTCTCTTGCTGATATTCAGTGGTTAGGTGTCATAAAACAGAACCGGGTTTTGTTATTGACTAAGCATTTTGGTTATCCTTATCAGATAATAAGAGACTGTTCACCAGGCTCCAATTTAAAGCTGGAAATACCCCTCTCAAAAAATCAATATTCTCTTGTCTTTTTTAACTGAAAATAAGTGTACTACCAGCAGGGGCGTAGGAGCGACTTTGAACCTGGGGGGGGGGGGACTGAAATGCTAGGGTATTTTATTTTTTTTTTAAATAAAGCACTTAAATAGTTGATAGATAAATAGTCTGCAATAGTTGTCAATAGTTGTATTTTTTTTCTCTATTCTTTTTAATATTATTATATCAGTTGCATTGTCTATTCCATATTTATATATTTCTACATTTATTTATGTCAACTGTATGTTTGTCTGCATGTAGCACCTTATCACCAAAACTGATTAAATGCCCAATTCTAATGACTTTTGAAAACAGAATGTACTTATTAGTGTGGCTGAAAGAGGGTCTTTGTAGTGACAGAAGATGGAGAACAGACTGGAGAGGGGAGATTATGAAGACTCGAAGAGGGAGAGGGTCAGAGAGAGGGAGTATAATATAACTAGAACAAAACTTACTAAATAGCATAAAAACCATGGAACAGCTGCTAGTTAATGTAGCCACAGTACAAATGTATTAAGTTATCCTAATGTTACAATTGATGTACTGTAGCTGTCTATGATATTTCCTGTGTCTCACTTGGCCCTGACTCTTCCTGGGAATATTTGTGAACACAGAACTGTCTTCAATGCAAACTCTGATGACATGCCGTTGGAATAACAAAGTCTTTTTCCTACGTGAGTTTTAGAATTTACTACGTCTACTAGCTATCCACACAACTTACAAGCTCGTCCTCCTCAGTTTGTTCTACTCCTGCTCCTGTGACCTCTGACCTCTTCCTCTTAAAATACTGCAGGATGCTCATCTCTTTGTGAACATTTTGAATACTTTTCAATTGTTTATGGACACGTAGCAGAGACACATACACACCTCCTGGCACATGTTTTTAAGGTCAAGGATGTTCACAGACAGAGCCAAAAAAGTACCCAGGAGTATGTCCCTGGTCAGCCTGCTCTACAGACAAAGCATTTATTGGGGCCTCTGGGTCTTTAGAGACCTTCATTCCTGCATTCTTGAGAATTTTATGAAAGTAAAGTACATAACTAAATGAGCCTTTAAAATACATTTTCAAAATTAGAAACATCCCTCTAACCCTCCTAAAGTAAAGTAATCACTTCAGCTGAGCCCTTGAGTAGATGACTAAATAAGCCACATCATCATCTTACCATAAACTGCTGCTTTAACTCTGTTCTGCTTTTGACCTCATCTCTGCTGTCTGTCTCATGTTCACCATGTCAGTGCTACTACTGGTGCTGCTGGCCAGTGGCGGGTAGAGTACTCAAAATCTTTACTCCCACAAAAAGTAAAAGAAAAAAATGACACACCTACTCATGTAAAAGTATAATAATATATTTTATCTGCTGTTCATCAGGTTCGAAACAGCTGTAACATGGTTATTTCTAGGCAATGCAATTTGCTTTGCTGGTTGATTGTCTTTAGCTATTTCTGTTTAATAATTATTTTCCTTTTTAAATCTCCATGAATGTGTTGATAATATCACTTTAAAATATCACGCTTGCTGCCCAGCCAACTATTGTAGCCTTCAACAACAGCTCGTTGTTGAAGCAGGTGAACCTGCATACAGAGGAAGCTGTGCGTCATGCCTAAAGCCCAACAGGACTGTTTTATCCACCATATTTTCTCTACAGCTGGTAGCTGCTGAGTGAAAGCCAAGATTCGTTTCACCGGCGACATTCTGTTCACAGTAACCAATGTAAAAAAAAACAGGCTGATATCCATCAAAAGAAAGCGATGCTCTTTTCAACAACAGGATACTGTTAATATATCAGAATCAATCTAGTGATCATCAGACTTGGATGTTACAGTGTGAAGTTTACGTTTTCTCTGCAGAGACTAAATACGCTTTTAATGCACCATTAATGGAAAGTGAAAGTAGGTGCCGGCCGGCTTGTTAAAGAGCGACGCAGGCTGGATTTCAGTTGTATCAGTAGAACAATAAAGCCTTAAACTGAAAAGGTTTTTGCCTGATTTTCTAAATGTTTGCATCTGTCCAGCTCATTCATCTGTAATAAGCGCCTTCTCTCTGTACCACAAAGGAGACCTGGTGCTCTTCTGCGTAACTGCGCGCGCAGCCTGGCTGACAGCTCATTCAGTTAACGAAGCCTGTTGCAGATTACAGACAGGTGAAGTTATGAAGGTATGAATGGAAAATGTAGCGAATACTGGAGTAAAGAGTAAACGTAGGCTACAATTTTAAAAAGGAACGTGAAAAGGTGCCAATTACTTATTAATTTATTTAGCAAAATGAAGTTACTTGTAACAAGTCAGCACCCACCGTGCAGCAACCCCACTGCTGTCTTCAGGTACAAAAAGAACAGTAATATTGAGACACTTTTCTGCACTTGCCTCTAGCGAACTCTTTTTTTCTCCCTTAACTTTTCAGTCCCACATTTGCGTTGTGTCGCAAGTTTTCTACAGGCCTGCATGCTTTTTGTCCGCGTTTCAACCGTTTAATCATGTCTGATGCGGAGTGTGTGATTGATTGATTAACTAGTCACTCATACCGCCTGGCTATGAGCCAACTCCAAAATCGCCCAAAAAAGTGAGGGGGAGAAAACGTAGATTTTGAAATGTTGGGGGGGTGGGACATGTCCCCCTTACGTATAATGGCTCCTACTGACTACCAGTGACTAATGCCACATTGTGAAATCCTGCAGCACATAAATCTAGAAGTGATTAAACAAGGATATCAGTCACTGCAAGGCAGGAAACTTCTTCTTAACTGAACAAGCTGAATTTGTTGTGCTCAACATCTTTAATAAACATGTAGGCTATAAACTATTGTCCCAAAGTATATTGGCGGGAAAATGAGGTATAGGCTTACATTACACCTGTTGTCTTGGGAAAAAAAAACAGCCTCTGTGCCTGTTGTCAACGATCTATATACTCACTGGTCTGACATGCATGCCCTGGGAATGGGATGGTGTTGGCAGGACATGTTATTGGGCCTAATGTCAAAAAAAGTTCAGTTGTCTGTAAGACACACTACTGTACAGGCATGGCTCAATGAACAATGGTGGAGGTGGAAGTAGCCACTCATTTGAATAATTAGCCAAATAATGAAATGTGTAAAAGGACGTTAAGGGTTAACTCAGTGGGTGCCAACATGAGCTGGATTCACCTGTTGGAGGCCCCAGGGCAGGGGCGGAGCTGGGACAAAAATTCAGTACATTACCATGCAAGGCATCCCCACCCAGGGACATAGCATTCCCTACTTACATTTGTATTCATTTGGTGAAATAATATAAGCAGTACCATCTGTAAGAGATATTTAAATTTAATGTATGTGAATGGAAAACAGTGCTTAGGCTACAACTTTTTAAAGAGCACATTTTTATAACAAATTAACACATACAGTAAAAACTACAACTGTAGAGTTAATTACAAACCCAAAGTACATTTGTGTGTTACTGTTTTCTTCCTACCTCTACCACACTCCTCCTTGTTTCTGCTAGGCCTACAGTAGCATCCTTCCTCACAGCACTGGTACTAGAAGACCAGAAGCCTGTGATCAGTGGCGGACTGGCCATCTATTAATTCTGCCAAATGCCAGAGGGGCCAGACCGTTTGTTTTGGGGTGGGCTGATCAGATTTCTTAAATATATATAAATACATTGTTTCTACAGGCCGATGGCGCATAGGAGAGTTTGTTATCGCTTGTGCAATTTCACTAATATAATAATAATAATAATAAATATTAAGCATTTGGCCCAGTTTGTAACGGCCGGCCTGGTCCTGAGATGGGCCGACCGAGCCAATCCGAGGTTACTGAAACTGGGACATTCAATCAAAATCAAACATGTCATGAGAGATGTGTTTACCGACTGGGCCAAATATTTACTATTATTTTATTACCACAGTGAAATTGCACAAGCGTTAACAACCCGTCCTATGCGGCGTCAACCTGTAAAAGCAATGTCTTTATATATATATTTAAAAGATCTGACTGGCTCACCCCCAAAACAAATGGTTTAAAGGCTGATTTTTGCTCCTGAGTGAAAGTTGAAGAAACCAGATGGGTAATTGTGGTTAAACTTGGTTTTCTCTTTTCTTTATCTGAAGGTTCATCACTACCTGCGCCACTCCTTTTTTTAACATTACATTACATTGTAATTTCATCCATTGTTAGTATTAACACATAGATTAGTGCAGCTTTAAAGTTAACACTTGCATTAACATGATGAATTTGTATGTGCTTAAATGAGTCTAGGCTTATTTTTAGCATTGTAAACGTTTATTTGGCATTTTAAAATGAAAGAAGTCAACTTATCTTAATTTTTTCTATAATAACACAATGCAGCACCCCCAACAAACTCATTCTAAAATTTTATTTTTCTCCAACATCAGGCATTTCATCTTGAAATCCTGGTTGTTTGTTCCTGAACAGTAATGAAACACCCTCTGCCTTAAAGATGTGATGTATTCAAACCGCAGCAGCCTGAACACTCAAGCAGACCATCAAACAGGGTTACAAAAGGTTGTGATCAGACAGGGAGCTTTTGTGTCTCAGTCAAATGCAAAATGAAGCTGGGAGCGTCTCTAGTAACAGAGAGAAGAGCTTAAAAGGTGCAAGGAGCTTCACATCATGCTTGTTGCTATGGAACTACCCAATGGCATAGATGGCTAATTTACAAAAGGGGTTAGCCATCATTTACTGAAGCATTTGCAGTCGGTGGTAGCAAGGTTGGTAGAAAACACAAGAGATTTATAAAATTTGGACATACATCAAATTAAGACTTTTTAAACCTCTATTGTGAAACAGAGAGTGCTCTTAATACAGCACACAGGGCAGAAATGGTTAAACATCCTCCCTTAAAATGATTCCTAAATGAGCCACCGATCTTGTATTTACTTGACGACCAGAATGTTAAAGGATCAGTTACTCTTAAATAATGGGTCACTCACAAATATGTAGTATTGTCTAAAAAAACACTTTTAATTTCCTACAGCAGCTTGCCATTGTATTTTTAGAAGTCATTACTCAAACAGGTGGAAAGTGTGCATTTGTTAGGGAATATTTTCAGTGGTACTGTAGTGAGTACTTGGGGATGGAGTATGTAGGACTGAGTCAGAGTAAACTACAGTGTGTGTGTGTGTGTGTGTGTTCATGGTGATGAAGGAACATGAGACCCAGTGCCACAGCGAGGCTCACTGATGTATTTTAATATTTTCTGAATAACTATGGAGCTCTATGGCTCAGAGGAAGAAGAGATATCAGGCTGTGAGACACACACAATACTAGATAGTTGGAGACATTAATTGTTGATTTGGCTCTGCACGTGGGATTCCAAGGACGGACTGGCCATTGTGAATACCAGGAATTTCTAGACAATTAGGCCGACGCACCACATAGAGGCAAAAAAATGCAGTTCAAAATCGATTTGTATGTGCTTTGATCGACTGGCCCGCAATGTGTGGTTACTGACCCAGACGTGGTTTGGGAGGGGCCATTTTAATATGATTGGCTATGTCAATCAATCACACACTCCACATCAGAACATAATAAACACGGCTGAAACACGGACCTAACCCCTAGCCCGGTTATTTAGTTCTTTAAATATCATGGAGAAAAACCATGCGACGAAACGCAAAGGTGATGCTGAAAAGTTGAGGGACGAAAAGGAGAGGTCGCTTGAGGCAGGTGCAGAAAAGTGGCTCAAAATTAAAGACTTTTCTTTTGGTGCTGCTGCTACTTCTACCTTCACCAGTGGAGACAGCAGTGAGGATACCGGTGGACCCGGTACTAGAGCTGGCCTGGGTGAACATGAAACAGACAGACGAGATGAGGGCAATAAAAACACAGAGTCACAGCCCCCAGAGCCCAGGCAAAGCACCAGTGACATGGTAAGACTGATGATGATATGGCTTATTTGGCTAGCTTGCTTACAAATAAGGTAGTTAACAGTTGCACAGGTATCAATGAGACATTAATATGATGGCTTACTGTTTGATTAGCTTAGAGACTAACCACAAGGCAGATCTTTTTGTGGGTTCATGAAACAAAAACTACTGTAATTCTTAACCTGCTATAGCTGCTGTCTAGTTGAAATTATTTCTACAATGTTTCTACAATGACTGCTGCCTACCTGCCTAATGGTAAAGTGGCCCCTGACTAGTATACTAATAAAGGTATATTAACATCCTAACATTATGTACAATTTTACTGATAGTATTATATTTTAGTGGTGTCCTAACATATTGTAATCTTAATCCTAATTACTTTCTATCTAATCTAATCTAATTTAATCTAATCTAATCTATGCTGAGGAGTGAGTTAGTGTGTTTCTGCAGTCATAAACAAAGGAGTGTACAAGTCACAAGCTTGAGAGTTTGTGTATTGGTCATTTGACCTATTTTCTGGTGCAGATAGAAATATTTGTTCATATTTTTTCAAATACAATTTTTATTGAAATTAGCCAGAGAGCTAGATCGGTGTTTCTAGTTTTGAAAATGTAATTGAATAGCTCATTTTGTGATGTACTGCAAAAAGCTCTCAGGAATGCAGGAATAAAGGTCTCTAAAGACCCAGGGTCCCCAACAAATGCTTTGTCTGGAGAGTGTACAAATTCCATGTCCACATTTTTTTTTACCCCAGTCTGGGCTGGGATTGACAATAAGAAAAATATATAATATTACCAGACTTGACCCTTATTTGCTTTATGCCTTGTGCCTTATGTAGATATTTGTGCAAAAATACATTTTGGTTATAAATCTGCACCGTATTTGCCATATTGGTCAAATTCAGCAGCTTCTTAAGCAAAAACTCTTTAGAGCAAACTTATGTTTAGTCTTTTCAGAAAGATGCTTTTATTTTAAAAATACTTTTTAAACATACATTTTGCATTTTTGCACCATTGTTGTCCACTAGTGTCCTGTTTGTCTTTGGCTTCATGTTCAATTATTGTCTTATGTTCCTGCAGGTACACTAATGAATGAGACATTATTGTACTTGTTACTTATTGCGCTGTAACAAATGTACACATACAGTAATTGAACATTTAAGATTTGTTTTAATGAAGAGCTGTGATGGTTGGAGGAGCAGCTTTATGCCCACAGCACAGCCCATGAAGCGATGATCCCTTTGTGTTGGTCTCCATAGTTACCCTGTCAAAGACTCCACTGACAGTGAGCTATCTTTTGTGTTTGTCTCTGGCCTCTACTCACTCTTTGATTTCTTTTTGCTGGAGCTTTGAAAACCATATCTGCGTTTGCAGTGGATGTGATGCAGTTGTGATTTCTTTTGCATGCCAGATGGAGATGTCAGCGGCTACAGGTGGCCTGGGGATGTCTGGTCACCGTCAGCACTCCGGCACAGTGAAAAGGAGGAGGTGGGGTGGTTTGAGGCAGCAGTGGAAGCTCCTGGGCTTGTTTGAGATCGATCAGCAGCACGAGTTCTACAGTCTGACCTGCATGATGAAGGAGGGATTGGCAGCAGCCACCCAAAACACCACACACAACGCACCTACAGTGAGTACGGGTCAGCATGTTTAAAAATGTACCAACTTAGTATTTAGGTTCATGAAATTACAGGCAGGGCTTCACTTTTACTGTTAGTCAGTGCATTAAAACAATACTTATCATAGTATTAGTATATTACAAGTAAACATACCTAAACTGAATACATGAAATGAATAGGCTTTAACAAATATCCAAATTAATTAATCCAAATGCAAACAGGTTAACATTACGATATTGATTAGTTCATCTTAGCCTTAATAGGAGCATATACATTTGAACATTTGGTTTTCAATTGATATGAAGCATGATCTCTATAGCTGTTTTTACAACACAGCACGAAAACTGTTGCCAAAATGACTACAACCTATCAATGTTTTTTGTCATTAATGCTTTTCCAAATATTTTCATAAGATTACAAGATTTCAATCAGTTGAGATTTCCTTAAGAGTGAATAATATTTAATATGCACAATAAAGTAAAGTAAAAGTAAAGAGCCATTGGCAATTAGACCCTGATCACTGATTACAGAGAAAGCGGGACAAGAGGGAAAGAGAGAGAGAAAAATGTGAATGAATGAGTAGCATAGTCTTCCTGATCAAACTTAGGTTAAGCTTCATTTGAATATCACTTTTCAAAACAAAGTTACAATGTGCTTTACAACTTAAAATCCTGTCCAACACCTAGCCATCCAAAGACCATGTTACGACCCCACCAAAGCTCATTACAAAGGTGATCGAACATAATCAAAGGAGTCAAGGAGTTGTACCAAAGCAAACATACAGTACATTTATTAAATAAAACATGAAAGAAGTCAAAGATCAACTCAAACAAAATAACAGGTCTGATGGGCTGGCCAAAACAAACAACAGAAAGGTAAAGGGCTGTAGGATCTGGAGGCTTCCCCTCTACCCTAAACCAATCTCAAACTAACTAAACAAACGGAAACAAAGCCACAAAAACTAAACTACCAATCCCATAAAAATATAAGAAAAACAACAATCAAAAGAATACAAATTTGCAGCAGTCCCAGTCAGCCTGCTGCTGCTGCCATGGCTGGAAGATGGACAAAAGAGAGAGACAAGCACCCAACCCCCTCTTTATTGTATCCCACAGGGACATTAGATGAGCCAACATAAACATCAAAATGTTCTAAAGCCATGGCACTTGCCAAAGCATCCTTTTCAGTGGTCGAGTACCATATCTGATGCAATGCAAAAGTTTTTTTTTGAAAAGTAGCAAATCAGATACCCTACTTCATCATCACCCTCCTGTAAAGTCTTACTGCTCCATCAACAGTTTGATGTGGCCGCTTGGGAGTTTTTGGAGTACCAAAACCAAAAATCAAGCAGCCTCAGCACAACTGCAAAATTTCTGACTCACAAATGACTGCATCCCACAGTACAGCACAAGATCCAATTAAACAAAAAGCCGACTACGTCCACAAAATTACCCATAACTCTAAAAGTCAATACACAGTACAAAAGGCTACAAACAAATCAACACATCTAGATTACAACAGCTTTACTTCCACCAAACTCCCCAAATCTATATCTCAAAAACCTTTTGAAAACTTTACAAAGTTTACAATTAGTATGGACAATCCCCCAAATGATGTTACGATCCCCACAAAGGTCATTACAATGGTGGGCAAACATAATCAAAGGAGTCAAGGAGTATTAAAGAAAAAAAAAGTTTATCAAATAAACCATGAAAGAAGTCAAAGGTCAACTTAGTAATAACAGGTCTGATGGGCTGGCCAAAACAAACAAAAGAAAGGGAAGCCCTCCAGATCAGTCCACAAAGGGCGTGGGATCTGGGGCCTGTACCACGAAGCGAGTTCAACATACCCAGGATATCTATTTGTTATCTGGCTTAACTAACCTCAACATTCGCGATTGGGATGAGCTGGTTATCAACTCAAAGCTGGTTATCAACTGAAAGCTAGTTATCAACTCAGTAAGTCAACCCAGTGTTTCCCAATCCAGACATGAGCGTGTTCACATAAAAGAGGCATTAGCAGCAGGCATTACATTTTACAAACCAAGTGCAAACTGTAGCCAGACAAATAGACACAGTTAAGTAGCACAGCTGCAGCTGACGCATACAGGAAGACAGAAGATTGCTGACAGTGTGAATGCCTAAAGGAACACCATAATCTATAATAATGTGTTGATTTGATGTGTATTTATGGCGTCTATGAACATATTAGCCTTATTTTTTCAGCACGGCTGTGTGTCTGCGTTTCCACATTAAAAGACTCAGACACTGAATAGATGGTCATTCAAACTCACTTTTAAGAACTTCTCGTCACTTTAAAAATAAGATTCATTTATCACACTCAAAAGTGTTTGAAACATTGTTCTAAATGAACTTCATAAAGCAACAAAATGAAAAATCCATTCATGTCATAAAATGTGCTCAAATAGTGGTCAAAAGACTGAATCTCGACATTTAGGCTGCTGTAAACTCCCCCACATTACCTTTGCCCACATCGCAAAAGGTGGGGCTGTACATGACCAGTCACTCTAATAACTACTAACCTAAAATATATAGCCTATAGCCTATTAAAATTTATTTAAATATCCCTACCAAACTATATGCTCATAATATTCATCCTCACATAAGAAAAATTAAACCCATTAATTTTAATGCCAGTGACAGACCAAATAAAAAACACATTTCAAAGCAGTAAGTAGGCTTAATGTAAAAACCTACAATAGAAGTCTCAGTCTCTGTAGAATGATATCACTACACAAACATTTCTCCACATCACCACAGCAAACATAAAAGCAGCCTGTAACAGTGTGCGGGATCTCCTTCGATTGGTGAGGTCAGGAAAGTCCCTGACTGCCTGCTCCTCCTCTCTGTGTCCTTTGCATGCCCTCCGCTTGATCATGCCATTTCATCCATAACCTGACTTTTGTGGAATAAACTGGTGTTGTTTGTGCTCTGTTCTAGAAACAGGACATTCTTACTCTGATGGACTATATTAATGTATGTTTTGTAATACAATTTTCACAAAATCTGCTTCTATATTTTCTTTTGCAAGTGTTTTTGATGCTGCCTCACTGTGCTCCCTCCCTTTTCACCCAAAGCACACGAGCTTGCTCACACACATGTGCTACTGCTGAGCCTGGGCAGTTAGATACAGAAAGGAGCACACACACTCACAGCTAGAGTTTTAACACTGTGATCTAACTTTACACTATAAAATAACACTTTAAATGATGACAATGTAGACCACCATTGCTCTAGTAATTAATGATAACAATTTAGGCTATAATGCTCCAAAATAATTCACAACAAGAGTTAGGAGAGTTAGTTAGAGCAGGTTAGCCTTTCAGCATAAGTTACCATGGTGATCCACCTGGTAAGTGAACCACCCGAGAGGAAACATAGAGCACAACATGAGTCACAATATCACAAGTAAATCTATGGGAATGTAACAGGGAAAATGTAACAGACCAACCTCGGTAGGGCTGGGTATCAAGTTCCATACTTTTTAGGCACCGACCGAATTGCCTCAGTGCCACTGAGTATCAAAAAATGTCTGGTTTTTGATACCTAAAGGTTCTTGTTAACGTCAATGAGCCAATAAGCATGCAGCATGCTTGATGTGCCCAAATCTAAAAGTGATTGTAATTGGCTGTGGTGATGTAAACACAGCACAGAGACGTGGCTCGTGGATGTAAAAGACGTGGAGAAAATCAAGTGTGGCCACGTTGCACAAGGCTTGATGCAATATTTGTGATGTAAGATAATAGCTGCCAAGAGCAGTGACTCGAAACACCAGGTGAAGCCCTCGACTGTGCATGGAATAAA
>NC_060162.1:28312393-28339853 GCF_021292245.1 Micropterus dolomieu | reverse complement strand
TGGCCACCTCTTCCTCTAGTGAGGAGGAAACTTTGTTTTGTAGTGGCAGAAACTTGTTTCTCTCTCTTTCTCGCCCATTGCCATGAATGTTTAGGTTGTTTAGGTTGCAATGTTGCCAGAGCACAAATTCACATATAAACAATAAAAAAATTACATTATAAAAACTAAAGGAGGAATAAAAACAACAAAAACATAATATAGGCCTGTTACATTGAAAATATGTCTTGATTTTTGACAAGCAGTAGAATTTTTCAAAGGAACCATTATTAAAATTACAAACAATATTAATTATAATAAAGTGATAATTAAGTTACAAACAATAGTTTGTTGAGAATATATATATATATATATATATGATATTGATATTCGATTGATATCGAAAATCTTTGAACAATACCCAGCCCTAAATCTCGGTGAATGTTGCATCATTTGAATGTAAATGTAATTGTAACTGCTGCTTTTCTGGCTTGATGGCATGTGTCAAGATCATACCATTCATTTGTGTGCATTCTGAAGCCTCGAGTTTGGCATTTTGGTCATCGCCATCTTGGGCGCACATCATTTAAACCATAAAACAAGACAATAATTATCTGTCTCTCAGTGAAGGTTTAGTTACAACTCCGAACTAATGCAAGATAAAAAGCAATGGATTCACATTGGCTATTACTAGCACAGTTGATCCATATCCTCAGCCAGCAGGCTACTAGCACAGACACAGTTCAATATGTCTTTAGCAAGTTCCACTGACCCAGGTGAAATACAGGCAGCCTCAGCCAGTACGAGCACAGCCAGAGATGTAGCCAGCATCAAATACAAGCAGCTCAGACCCTAGTGGAACAGTTGCTGTTACACCACATGACCCAGCAGATTTGCCCCCAGTCTTAACAGACATTATGAGGACTGAGTTGTTGCACAGAGGTCTATTCAAACCAGCAGTGGATTTTTCGAGAAGAGGTTTATTACAGTGACAGACTGTTTTATAGGAGAGAGGTGGTAGTGAGAGCACTGCAGTGTCAGGAGTGACTGTGCAACAATGGCAAATTGTTTATGTGGTCCACAAGTCAGGCAGGAGGGCCCCATAGCAGAATTTTTCTTCGGTGGTGATGTAGGTATGTGTGCTTATGTTGCGGTCAAAGCCTTTTCTGACATGACAGTGCCAATAATAATGGGCTTAGCAACAGAAACTGGTAAAGCACATACTAACACATTTTATACACTTTCAAAAATATATAAGGGGGTGTGGGGAGGAAGTAGAAACTAAACATTAAAAATGTATTGTATCAGATATTTCTTATCAGATATACATTATCAGATGTTTTAAAACTCTCAAATATCAATGTTGACCTCAGAAATCCTGAGTTTCCAGTATTTGACAGGGTCTATTTCTGATTTGTAAATAAATGCAGATCTACAAAGCAAACTTTTGCAAGCATGTCAGACATAAAGGCTGATTTAAGCCTTTAAACCTGTAACTTAATTTATTTTATCCTGATTAGGCTGTAAACGGTTTGGTGATAACCTAGCACTGACTTCAAAAGAGCATGATCTAAAAAGAGCAGCAATTGGTAATTGTAGCAGTTGTTTTCCTCTTTCATGTGAAAAGGTACAAATACGACAGCTGAAAGAGGGAATCCCCTTCTGAACAAGGCCTTGAACAAGAGTGGTATGCAGTGCCCACTCTGAATGAGCAGTCACAGGGCAGTTCAACACACAGTGCTGCAGCTTCACCCTAATCCCAGTCAAACACACTCTGCTGACTCAGCAGGCTGATGCATGACTGTCCTGTCTGTTTTGTTGTATCTCTTGAGTCCCAAAAACACCAACACACACATCCCTTTCACATTGAACATACGGTGGCTTTAGATGTATTCTTTACCTCTTCCCTTTTACATATTACTGCATTAAGATAAGCAAAACATAATTTATTACATGTTTTTTGACATCAATAACACACACATTGCATGATAATGACAATAATGACATTTATTCATTTAAAAACATTTCAGTATTCCCTTCCCCTACCATTGTTTTGGGTAAACGACCCCCCGCAACTCTTGAAAGAATGACAAAAATATATATAACTAGGCTATATATTCCCCCCCAAAAACAGACGCACAAGATAAAGCCGTTTTCACATAACCAGGCAATTTGCTTCTTGCTCATCGCCTCAAAAGTTCAATTAATTTGACCTTTAGTTGTGCAACTTTGCCCTTGCTATTTTCACCTGATCGCCTGTAGTACACTAACATTCCATGATGTAGGGCCCTTTGATTAAATCGCGGACAGAATCAGAGAATTTAACAATTTATAAAAAAGGCAAACATGGAATTTGGGAACAAATAAAACTGAACCTGCGAATACTAGTGATACTAGTAGTTTTGGGGATCTACCACCACCCCTGAAAAAAATCCTAGGGGAAACACTGCTCCAGGATCATGCTGCTGAGAAGCGTACACATTTCATGTATATGCAAAAGTATGTGGACACTTAATCTCAACACCTATATATGACTTCTGAAAATCTCATTCCAGAACCTTTAACAAGGCATTAATAAGGGATAACCACCCTTTGCTGCTATAACAGCCTCCACTCTTCTGGTTTCAGTTTTTCTACCATGATGGAACCTGGCTACAGGGATTTGCTCCCACTGAGCCAATAGAGCATCAGTGAGGTCCGACTCGCGCAGTCGGCGTTCCGGTTTATCCCAGAGGTGTTGGATGGGGTTGAGGTCAGGGTGCTCACACAGAATGTGATAATGCGAATAAACACAACCCGTGATTACTACAGCGGTATATAACCAAATTAAACGTTTTGCTGTGATTTATTTGCAATAAACGGATAAAAATAATGCCGAAAAAACTACATGATGCCAATTTTGCTAAACATATGAATTCATGCTTTGTCTGTCAGCAAGGCAGCAAGACAACAAATTTTCTGAATGGAATGGTTTTCTGAATGGAGTTCCAATCGATCAGGGCTATGCTATGCTAACTTATTTACAGTAAAGTACAATGATAGCTGAAATCAAGTAACAGACTTATTTCTGACAATACTAGGTAGTTCAACTTCTTCACTTTCTTTTCTCCAAGTAATGTCCACTGCCGTTTTTTATAAACATGAAGTAGTAGTCCCACGGAGCTCTGGACATTACCAACAACAGTGGAAACTAAAAACACTGTGGCCCGCTGCTGAGAAGCACCAGTGAAGATAAATCAACATTTTAATCCCAAAAATTACAAATAAAAAGTTAATATAATGAAAGCAATTAACTCTGAGCTCCTCCCGCCGATATACAGCGCTTATATTGGAGCACAATCCAGTCCGACTGCAGCTGTTTATTTGTCCAAAAGCTCCGGCTCTCTTCTCCACAGCTCTCCGTTGCTCAGCAGCTGTTTGGCCAGCAGAGACTCTCTCCCTCCGTTCTGCCTGGTCCTCTCCAAACAACACTCTGCAGTCATCTGTGACGTCCGGACAGTCTCAATGCTGATAGGCTATTGCGAGACAGCGTCACACGGCTTTGTCGATCGAGTGCAACTCAAGTGAATCCCTTCACTTCACGGCCAGCACGTCCTCTGCACCTCCTGACAGGAAATCGAGGCTCTCTGCGTCACGTTCGGTCTGAGAGCATTATCACACCAAACTTTACAGTTGGCTACAGTACTACAGTATGCAGTTAGGCAAGTAGCATTCTCTTGCTATCCACTAAACCATGATTCGTCCATCAGACTGCCAGACAGTGAGGCATGATTTATCACTCCAGACAAAATGTTTCCACTGCTTTGGAGTACATCGTCATTTTTTTTAATACAGTACACATTACAGCTTTCAGTGGCCCATGCATAGAAAATTTATGTCACAGTGAAAAACAATTAATTCACTTAATCACCTAAGACAAAATCTGACCTAAATAATTCTTATTCAATTTGTGTAATTATGACACGGCAAATGCATTTATCTTTTTTATTTCACTTTCACAATTTCTTTTTTTGATTTATTTTTGTTTAGGAAAACTGCAGCAGTGGTCTGTCAGGAGTGATGTCAGGAGTGTGGTTGAAGCAGCTAAACCCCCTAATAGTGTCCACATTCTTTTGGAGATATACTGTATTGTAATTGCTCTATGGTAGTTTTGTTGAATAATTTAAACCAGATGTGGACTCCATACTGGTCAATCCAGGTCTACAGACATCTGTAGACATTTATGATCATCAGAAATGATGATCAAAAATGAGGTATTAGAATGAAAAGAAGAAGCTTAATTTGTATCAGTGTGTCAACACAGTACATGTGCAAATTATGTATTTCTGTATTTCAGCTTTATAATATTTGTATGGATTGTGTGTAGATTGAAGGTTCAATAATAATAATTCATAATGTAAAAACTTGAAGGATTATGCAAGTACTACTGAGTACTAAATACTGCTAAAATCACATATTGTAGTTACATATATAAATAAATAAGTCCTTCTTATTCTTAATGACATCTTTCCTCTTTCTCCCACTCTAGAATGAACTGTCAGATGATGATTTCAGATTAGAGGTCACTCAGATTCATAAGGTAGGTGGATGTGTCTGTGTTCCAATGACTAACAAAACTCATATGCGTCATTGTGTTGAATATTGTGTCCACCCCCATATTTAGTTGCATGTGTGTGTGTGTGTGTGTGTGCATGTGTGTAGGATTTTACAATGGAGACGTTTGCAGGACCGGTGTTTGCTAGCCTGCGTGGCTCTTTGGGAATGACAGAGCAGGAGTATCAGCAGTCGCTCTGTTCTGAAAACTGCTACCTGCAGTTCATCAGCAACTCCAAGAGCAAGGCCGACTTCTTTCTGACGTGAGTCACTCACACAGACCATTCATAAGCAGTTTTCATAAGAAATTAACATTTTATAAAAAATATAGAATAAAAAACATTTCATTGTAAAACTGTCAGAGTTTGGGTTGCTGTAAAAAGATGGAAATCTACTTAAAACTTACTACTTATTTTTGAACTTCTAGAAATGACAAACGCTTCTTTTTGAAGACCCAGAACAAAAGGGAAATCAAATTCCTTCTGGCCAACCTGAAGATCTACATGGAACATCTGAGGAAATATCCCCATTCACTGCTGGTCAAGTTCCTAGGTACACCAATAACACAGACAACGACACATTCACACAATGACAATGCAATTGTAATTAATAAAAAAATGTATTTAAAAAAAAACAGAACCAAAGAGGTACAGAATATAATAACATAGATTCAATACAGTTTTTCTCAATTGCTTACTCAATACACTTTTACTTAAAACTCAACACAAATACAAAAACTCCACAAATCTCTGGCAAAAGCAAACACTGTATTCATAACAATGTTATGTCTTCTGAAAATAAAACTTTGTGCATGTAATAGGTTTGCAAAGTGAAAAAGTCCAAAGTCCAACCCAAACTCTGAACTGCTTGAAAACAGCTCATTTGTAAGCCAGCCATTTCCCTTTGAAAGCTAAATGCGCCTCATATAACACTCGCCAAGTGGCTACTCCGACACGCCCTCAAAAAAAACTGAAAAACACTGAGCTGCAGCACACCCCTCCTCTCCCTTCCAAACACTAGCTACCCCCCAGGCAGTCAATGGACATCAAGTTGTTACTGTGATGTAGAGACAGAGCTCAGTTAAAACTTTATGGATGAAAGATTCTTTTGTTACAGATTAATAACTCACCACTCTGAAACTCTTGATCCAGTCCATGTTGCCAAGCTGGTCGGCAACATGTACAGCTGAACCGAAGCCGTGTTTACCGGCTTCTCACTGACCCGCCCTTCTCTGCTTCTGATTGGCTAGTAGTCCTTAACTAGGAACTGCCCATGTACAACTCCCAACAAAGATCATTTAGAGACAAGATGTATCACTCCATAGCTAAAACGAAGCCTTCAACACAGGGTGAAAAGAGGAGCTGCAGTAATGTGCAGTATGAAAAAAAATATGGTCTTTTTTGAAAATTAAACCATGTAAACCTGCTCTGGTACAACCCCTAAATAGGATTTTGAACCTGAAAATGGAGCCTGTTCTCATCTCAGGGCGTCATATACCGACGGTTTGAGAAAGAGTGACAAAGCGTAGTTATTTGTGTGAGATGCACCGTGTGCATCTCTATGAGACACTCCGGGGTGTCCCGTACAGACCAGAAGTGCTAGTTAGCTAGCGGTAGCTAGATAGCTAGCTAGGTTCGTGATAAAGGTGTTGACAGCCCCCCGACGCCCCTACCCTTACCACAACCATCAGAAATGTTAGCACCTAAACCTAAGTCACTGACTTTATGCATGTCGACTGGCTAACGTTACCTGTTAGCACACTGGCTTGCAACGCGCACTTGCTGCAACGTAGCAAATGGGGGTGTTTCATACGGACACTGAAGGGTACCTTTAGCGTAAAATCCATACGCTGTCTGAAAGCGTCAGTTATGACGCATTGAGATGAGAATGTGTTGGAAAATGAGCATATTACAGCCTCTTTAAAGGTCCAGTGAGTAATATTTCTGAGGATGACAAAAATGCAATATAAGATCCATCTATGTTTTCAGTGATGTATACGTTTGCTTTGGGACCCATCCCAAAATAAAAGGTCTGGCCCCTCTGGCATTTGCTAGACTTGCCAGAAAGGGTTAGGGGATACAGGGGGCTGTCAACGCCTTAAAGACTAAAGACTGGTTAAAGACTGATGGGGGTGGTGGCGTTGGTCCAGTGGATAAGACACATGACTGTAGTGTGAGACAATTCCCCACTGTGACACATCCACCAATGTGTCCCTGAGCAAGACACTTAACCCCTAGTTGCTCCAGAGGCGTGCGACCTCTGACATATATAGCAATTGTAAGTCACTTTGCATAAAAGCATCAGCTAAATGAATAAATGTAATGTAAATGTATCTATGAAGATTCTCAGTCATCCAGGTCATAGTTATCCAACGAAGGTTAAAGTCAAGGGCAACTGGACTTGGTTGAAGATACTGGAAGACGTTTCGTCCCTCATCCAAAGGACTTCTTCAGTTCTGACTGACTGGCAGGGAAACTCAGCTATTTAACCTCAGTGGGGTCGTTGGCCCGGGTCATCGATACTGCTGGTTCGTTAGTGTTCCTGGTTGCTGCAACGACAGTCGTTACAGTCATTAGGACTACCGGTGGCCAAGACTGAACGACCATCGTTGGTATCTTCACCTGAGGCCAATAGGTTACGTTTGTTGAGTTTCCTGGGAAGTGATGAAAGGACAGCATTGTAAGTGGGGGATAAGTGGTGGAGACTAAACAACCACTACACAAACGCATGGAAGGGCCAACTCCTCAGGTCAAGACTCTGCAGTCTACTTACATCTGAAGGACAGAGGACACTCGTTTGAGGACCACCAGGTGCACATTTTAGACAGAGAAGATGGATGGTTTGAAACCCCACTGAGGTTAAATAGCTGAGTTTCCCTGCCAGTCAGTCAGAACTGAAGAAGTCCTTTGGATGAGGGACGAAACGTCTTCCAGTATCTTCAACCAAGTCCAGTTGCCCTTGACTTTAACCTTCGTTGGATAATGTAAATGTAAGACTAACATAGTTAGCTAGCTAGCTAATGCTAACGCTACAATGCTAATGTATCTAATGCTACTTAACTTTATTAAAAAAACAAATCAATCTTGTTTACACGGGAACTGAACCCAGCCTGCTGGTTGAAAAGCAGCTTACTTACTAACCTTCCACCCATCCCACCACCACCGGAGTACAACTTTATGGCTATTTAAGATACGTGACCCTCATGTGTTTGTGTTGTATGGTCACTAGAGGTTGCTGCCACAATAAATGTAAACATGACTCGTCGTTTGTGTGAATAAAACAATATATAACGTTGTTTTTCTGTGAAAGACAAGCTACTGGTCTTCTAGTACCAGAGCAGCCTAGCAGAAACAGGGAGGAATCTGGTAGAGGTAGGAAGAAAACAGTGATACTCAAATGTACTTTTGTAATTAACTCTACAGTAGTAGTTTTTACTGTATGTGTAAATTTCTTATAAAAATCAGCTTTTTTAAAAGTTGTAGCCTAAGCACTGTTTGCCAGTCACATACATTAAATGTTAAAACACCTGTTACATATGGTACTGCTTATATTATTTCATCAACTGAATACAAATATAAGTAGCAAACGTGTGTGTCCATGGGTGTGGTAATGTGGGCTGGTGTGGCTACTGTGCCAGGGCAGGCTTTTAGTTCCAGGTGGCCCCTGGCAACTGGCATGACTACGGTTTTGCATTCGGCCCCTCACATAACCGCACTTTACTTGTCTTCTGTCCTTTGAAATACCTGGTTGTTAGGGATTGTTAAGTAAGGTGGGGTGAATGTTATATACTGAAAGACATGGGTCAAACAGGCATGTAGTGTTTTTTGTGTTAATATATTGAACATTGAATAACAGCATTATTTACATTAAATTATACCTAAGTGAGCTTCCTACCACAGTGGCAGCTAGTAGAAAAAAGTTAATTTCAGAGCTAATTTTACGTTGTTTAGTTGAGTCATTCCCAACCAGGGGGAGAGCAAAGAAGAAAAATCAAAGCTCTGCTACACAATTATCATTTATAGGATTTTTTTCTGCATTGGGCAATTGGACCTCTAGTAGGTGATTTGACCTCTATATTGGGTAACTTGAGCTCTTTAAGCCTAGAACTGTCATTTAAATTAAATCATTTAGTATTTTGGTTCAGTGATAAAATTCTGATAAACCCACTGTACACCAGGACCTTAACACCAAATGACAGAAAAACAAACTATTCAACTAGCTGGGGAACATAGTGGAGCATTTAGCAGCTAATTTAGATTAGAGCTACATCTTTACCTCAGGTAGAGACCAAAACAAAGCTAAAAGGAGCATGTACTTTATATTGGACTTGTGACAGCATCACTGTGCCTGTGGATATTTGGCAAGTGTCTGCAGAGATGCTCGCCTTTACAATGTTATAAGACAATGTCAGATAATATGTTGCACTGGACTGAGTGAATCTCACTGTTTTTTCAAGGTGTTCACAGGATCAAAATCCCACACAGACGGAAGGTAAGAATCACATTTTCTCACTGTTCTATGTGCCATAATGATTACAGGATGTTACAAAGCATTATAAAGCCAATTTCTTTTTTGTACTTGTCCTTGTGCAGAAATACTTCATTGTTATGCAAAGTGTGTTTTATCCAGATGATCGAATCAATGCCAGGTAAACTTGGTTTTCTAGCCCCCATAAATACATAGCATGAGTAGTATTAGTATAGTCTTAACAACACCGAAACGGACTCTTGTGTGGTTTGATGTATGTTTGGTATTGCCAGGTACGACATTAAGGGCTGTGAGGTGAGTCGCTGGACAGAGCCTGCACCAGAGGGAAGTCAGATTATTGTTGTTCTCAAAGATCTCAACTTTGAAGGCCAGTACATCACTCTGGGTAAGGAAATAGAATGTGATGTTTGTGTGCTTTGAGTCATATGAACTTGTGTAATAGAAAAGAATAGCATTAGCTCATCCCCATCAGGCCAAACAGTATATCTAACTATGCCAAAATGCATTCTATCTTAAATTAACTTTGTGCATCTAATTCAAATAAATCTCATATTCAAATAAAACGTCAATGCAAATGGTGTGTGTAAATGCTGGTCGTACTATCCATATATTAAACACACTGTAATGTTTGTATTTCTGCACAGTCATGTTTTCTGGTGTGTGTGTGTGTGTGTGTGTGTGTGTGTGTGTGTGTGTGTGTGTGTGTGTGTGTGTGTGTGTGTAGACCGGCAGCGTCCCTGGCTCATGCGGCAGGTGGAGATCGATACACACTTCCTCCAGAGGCTCAATGTGTTGGACTACAGTCTCCTCCTGGCTCACCAGCCCTTACACCACGATGAGCGCCACCAGAGTCTCTCCTTTGCTACTCTCATCATGAGAACCAAAAAGTCAGTGTTGTTCTCCTGACTTTTCATGACTATGTTTTTTCAACATTTTGTAGCCTGCTGTGACCCTGTTTTTAGTTTCCAGATTTTTCATTTAAAGTGCAGTTAGAGAGTTGTAATCTAATACTGTACTGGTGTCAGCCTTAGAAATATCCCTGGTAGTGGGGAGAAGAATAAGTACTCAATAAGTCCTTCATCAGGCAGGACTAAAGGTCTTTTTCAGATGTTACAGGACACTCCCGCTCACTGCACTCCACATGTGAATAGACAGGCAGACAAGCACTTTGCGAGTAAACACCAGGCGCTCTGTGTGTGGTAATTCCTGGATTTTAATAGCTCCTGTGTTTCAGCAGGTGTTCTGCTCATGTTCAAAACTTTCTGCACATTCAGAATCTCTTCCACATCTGATAGACACAGACCTGTTTGGGACTGCATGTTAAGATGAGACAAGGAGGTGGAAACTGAAATTAAGTGAAAACACGATTGATTAGGCAGAAATCTCACGTTAACTTCAGAACCTCCAATAAAGTGCAGCTCACATACCCAAACAGAGCAAGTTTGTGCTTCAGTTTTTAGATGTTTATATTGCAAAATAATGCCTATGTTAATTACCACTCAGTCACAACTGTCTATACTCAGCGGCGTGAGCTGGTGTCGCATAAGCTGGGTAGAATTGATTCGCTCCCGGAGTAGACATTAGCAGTTATACTTTTTTTTCCACTGAGTGAAAAAAGTATGTGTGGCGTGTTTCAGTTGCGTGAATCTCACAAAACAGCTTTTAACCTGAGGAGAAATCTCCTCAGGTTTTAATGTTGGGAGATCTCTTTATTCTTATACTAGGCACGTCAAAGACTCCCCTCTGAAAAGACCTTTAAGCCCCACTCAGGGGCATTAGAAATTAAATATTCCCTGTGCTCCTCTGTAATGTTTATCTCTATGAAATTACAGGAGATGGTCTGTAATAAACATGGACATTTAGCAGGACAAATCCATAAGAAAGACAAAAGCCTCCCCAGGGGGCGCCAGAGAGCTAAAGGGAAAGCAAAAATACCATGTGAGGTGAATTGGACTGAGTAAAGACTCCAAGAGGGAGTCTGTGTTTGTATTGGCTGATGATCCAGCATCTCCTCTACTGCCAAAGTTAAGCACAGCATCTGTAAATTATAGATAACATTATTATTATTATTATTACTACTTGATGATTATTTTTTACTGAGGTATGTGCATCCATATTGCCCAGTCTGCCCAGTGAATTAACATTTTAAATTCAATATTTAATCAATAGTCAGTGTCAATCCATTGCTTTCCATCTTACATTAGTCCAGAGTTGTTGTTTTTCCACTGTGTGAGAAAATTGATGTGTAGTGTGAGAGTGTGTGAAAATTGTCAACTGCATGAGTCTAAAGCTCGATGCCTGAGAGTTTGCAGATCTGGTCTTATTACTTAAAGGTTAAGCAAGCTATCAAGCAAATAGGCTAAGTTACTAGTTTGCCTAACAGCTAGTTCCTCATCTTCGCTTGTCAATCATTGGCTACATGGTGCTTTTTAACACTTTTTTGGCCAGAAATTTGGCTCCCTATGATTTTATTTTTGTCTGTGTATTTTCGCTTTTCTTTTTTTGGGCCCCTGACAGTCTTCAGTGTTGGCTTAAAGTGACTCGCTTTAGATTTGCGGGTCCTGCATCTGCATCGCCAAATGTTTCGACCGTACCATTTTCACAATAACAGCGGGTGGTGGGTTATCAGATGACAAGTATGAAATATGTTTTAATTATAATAATACATTCATCATGTGAATACATCTAAAAAGTCTTGTTAATCATGTAAGACAGTAAGTGAAGTGTTGATCCTATTTGATCCCATTCAAGGCTCAACCATAGACCTTTGCATGGGCGCCCCGTGGGTCTTGGGCCAGCATCACTGTGCCTGTGGATTTGAGATGCGTGCTCAGCTAGGTTTGCAAGACAGACAGAGAGGTGCGCTGTACCTAGCAACCTAACATTACTGTTACTGTTTGTGACATCAAATTTGGATAGGAGTGAACACAAGTTTACCTGGTTGTTTCTTCACTTAATTCTCATGGTGTTTTTTTCTGTCTTTTCATGACCAGAGGGATAGTTCCGCTTTAGCCTCTAATCAAAGTATGGTTGAACCGATAGACAATGCCATCGTCCATCGCCAGTGCCTGCAGACATCACAATGTTGAGCTGTCATGGTTCTTTACCGAGTGAAGTCTATGTGTGGGAAACGCATACCTTTATAAGATGACTGCTACCTAATTTATGGGGTCTTATGCAACTTGCGAAACTTGCTGAATGAGCATTTTGAGAGAAACAATAATCACTTAGGAGTTACTGTCAGTGCCAACATCGAGATCCAACACAAGGTAAGTCACAAATACGGCCAATTTTTTAATCTTTTTCAGTTCAATTTTTTATTGAAATAATTTTAACTGTCAAACCAATTGAGCAGAGGAGCACACCTGCAGTATCTTTCAAGTTCTGGTCCTCTCTCTGCTGCTGTTATTCACTGCCTGAAGGTACCACCTGCATGTTACCGCTGGTAGAGGGAGGCGTGCCTGGTGTGTCTTAAATGGCTTGCTCAGTTTTCATAAATAAATTCACAATGAGCTGATAAAAAAGTAGAAGAACTAGCAGCTCTTCCCGTGGAGGACCTGCTAGTTCACAGAAAAACAGTAGTTAATTGTGGGTTTAATTATTACCAGGGTAGGGATGTAAAATGTCCCTATTGCACTCCGTGATTAAAATCACTGAACAGCACTGGTTATGTTGAAATCACCCCACCTTCCCTAGATGCATAAAGTCAGTCCCTCCCAGTGGCAGTAGAGTATAGAAGGAAAGAGGTGAAACTCTGGTGCTTTTTTGACAACTGCCGCTAGATGGCGCTGCGGTAGCGCCGCTGCCATTTTGGTGTGAAAACGGCGATGGCACAATAGCACAAAACCTACAAGGAAACAGCCCTTTTTTAATGTGCTTTTCATTTAGAATTTTCTTTGTTCTTTGGGCTTACAATAGTATATTTTTGAATATACAGAAAATGTGCAAAAAAACCAAACATTTTCTGTAACTACATGCCCTGGACGCTGTGTTCTCAGTTTTTTGATGTTTTGTCTAAAGAATGCTCTGTAGTGTTTTATATCTTGAGTGTTTGAAAGCAGTGTTTGATTTTGAGCACAGAATACATGGGTTTGAGGCGACTGTTTGATTTTGCCAGAAAAGGCAGGGGTTTTGTGAATGTAGTTTGATCATTAGGTTTTATGTTTAAAGTTTTGAGAAAATGGATGAAGGTTTCAAGAACTGTGTCTTGGCAATTGTGAAATACTGTAAAAACTTACTGAATAAATATAGTTATAATTAAAGCTGCAAGCAGCGTTGGACGGGCCCTCGCAAGTGTGTAGCGCGGTGAGGTGTGAGGCAGCTGCGTTGCAGATTCTGGAACTCTGCCAGTGTGGCTGTGAATTTGCCACGCGCTTCGGATGCTCCACGAAGGTGTTAAATGTCACTTACTGTGTCCCCTTTGTGGTGCTACAGAGCACAGAGAACTACAGTCATGCCTACATGCGTCACTACTACCACGCATGCGTAGTTGAAGAAAAACAAACCCTCATGTCAGTGGAACCACACGATTGGCTGAAATACGTTTCCCACTTTGGCTGTTAAAAGCAGACGATTGGCTTTCTTGTAGGAGGGGCGAGATAACTGCCATCTTTGCCGTTATGGGCTTTCCCCATAGAGTTGTACTGAGGGTGTGATTGAGTGGCGTGTCTCCTCTATAAAACGTCTCTGCTATAACTATTGGCATGTAGATGTGTTCGGGGTGGGACTGTTATCAAGCATGTAAATTTTGGTACAGATTTGAGCTTGTCCAGTGAAGCAGTGACAACTTCCAGTTTCATGGCGAAGCTTGGAACTTTGCGGACACGCCATGGATGACATGACAACAAGACATCATCAATGTGATAAGGGTTTTCTGATATAGTTTTGAAGTAGATATAGCCAACCTGCAGGAAGTGCTTCATCACACCATAAAAGTAGTCACATCCTGTTGCTATGACTATGAGTGAATGTTGGCTTGTAATATTGGCCACTTGGCTTGAATATTCCTTCCTTGGCTTGGGACTTTTATCAACCACGTAAAGTTTGATGCACATGGAGTTCGTTGAAGTATGGAGTGTGTAAATTATCCAAAAATTACCATAAAATGTAAAATGGCTGACTTCCAATTGGGTTTAGGGCATCCCTCCAAGAGGGTTTTTGGTACACAGAGTGCCACTAGCTGCCACAGGGTGCCACTAGCTGCCACAGGGTGCCACTAGCTGCCACAGGGTGCCACTAGCTGCCACAGGGTGCCACTAGCTTTCACAGGGTGCCACTAGCTTTCACAGAGTTCCACTATATGCCACAGAGTTCCACTATATGCCACAGAGTGCCTTACAGGGCCACAGGGTGCCACTAGCTGTCACAGAGTTCCACTATCTGCCACAGGGTGTCACAGAGTGCCATAGAGTGCCACTAGAGAACTGTGGGAAACTAAGGAACAGGCTGGGAAGAGACAGGTAATGGAAGACAGCCTTGCCACCTGTGACAGCAGTTTGTTTTTTGCAATCAATCGAGTTTCTGGAAAAAGTCATTTTTAGTAAAGAGTGTATTTTTATATTAGTAAAAAGTGTATTTTTGTTCCTTTTTTTCCCAAATGTGCGAAATCATAACCTTTGTGATGGAAGTAAAATAAAGTAGAACTTACTTGCTCAGCAGTTCAACAGATATATTGCTGCAGACCTGTTAGGACAACAAATCATGCACACTTCTCTCCTGTGTGAAATATATGCCACTACATACAGTTTATGGCCCATGCTGTACATGCAAAATAGATGTATTTAGCTTACAAAGAGTGACCTGTTAAAGTGTCAGGAAGAGCCCAATAAGCCAGAAAGTGTGACTCATGTAGACCTAACAAACACACAGAAAACTGGAGGTGGCTCTTAACCAAACTGCTTACACGCAACTTAAAAGCAAACTGACTCATCCGTAGTCTTCAGACATTTTAGAAATATAATGGAAATTGCATGGTCTGTTCAAACAAATACTTTTGTCTAATTAAATCTGATGTCTATTGTAATTAGACCGTCTGTCTCACTTCACAGAAAATTATAATAAGAAATGATCCAAGAAAGAAACCTCAGAGTGATATAATTTGAACTGACCAGTGTCTTGTACCAATTCATTTTCTCCAACAGTTAATACAGTCACAAATGATGAGTTACATTTTTTTGCCATATTACAGTCTATGGATGGCAGTGGCCCTTGTTCTGTCAGTCAGTCCACGACTTTGGTCTGGAATGAAAAATCTTGATGATGATTGGTTGGTTGCCATGATAATTTGTACAGACATTCATGGGGACCAGAAGATGAATCCTGCTGACTTTGGTGATTCCCTGACTTCGATGACTGACCACCAGCAGTTCAGAAAGATCGCTGATCCAGTGAAATACAACATTGCCAAATATTGCCACACATTTGGTACAGACATTTGTGTTCCCCAGAGGATAAATTTTAATAACTTTGGTAAGTGTTTCAGCTCAGAAAGTCTCAAATTCTTTTGACTGGAGAATTCGTTGCCCATTCAGGCTGAATCGTAATAACTTAGGTGAGCCCTTAACTTTCTATTTAGTGCCATTGTCAGGTCAAATATTGTCTAATGCCTTGGTTTCATCTCTATGTGTGTCTGTACTTTGCATGTTAGCAAATGATAGCATGCTAACATGCTTAACTGATATGATGGCAATGGTAAAGATTACCTCTTAAACATCTGCCTGTTAGTATAATTTTATTATAATGTAAGCATTTAACTCAAAGCTAGACTGTGCCTGGGTACAGCTGAAGGAAATTGTTGTCAGTTGTTGTTGCTTCACATAGTAAGTCTTGTTTCTGTTCAGGTCCCATTTTTACAGGTTCCATCCAAGGTCTTTTCCACATGCTGCATGGTCTGGTTGACTTGGTTGATCACGCCACAGTGTGATCATCAGTCTTATGATCACAGTGTGCTTAGCTAATGCTGCTGTTTTAGTGCTTTTGGATTTGACCACTTCCTTTGAAATGGTTAACCACTCCATTCTTTTATCCCGACTCAAAGAGTGTGTTGGCATTAGGGGCACAGCTCTCAAACTCAAAATGTTTTTTCAGTCCCTTTTTCCTCAACAAAATAAATATTTTACCGGGTATGGAGCAACGACGATCAAGCCAGGATGGTGTGGAGAACCGGGGTTGAAATACAGGCAGGCATGAGGTGATTACTGGCAGGTGTGGCAGGCTGACGAGGTGGCTGATGAGATGCAGGTGCAGGTAGTTGGCTGGGCTCAGGAGCAGAGGGAGAGAAAGCACACAGGGGAGAAAACACAGGGAGGGAGGCAGGGAACAGAAAACCAAGGAAAAAAGCAGAAAAACTGATAAAAAGGAGAAAAAACCAGGACACTCACCGTCAGCCGGGCTGCCACCACAACACCATATAATATATATATATATATATATATATATAATATATATAATAGAAAGGCATTGTCAGGGGAGGATCAAGGCTCCTCTCGCTTTGCTTAATTAGATGTGCATGTATATATCACCAAAATGTCTTTTTTAATTTTTTGAAATACAACAGAAACACAAAGTAGTACTGACAGCCATAATTTCAGCTTGTGGTAAAACGGTGCAACGTTTTTAATGGGCATTTAGCATGTGAAAGTACAAGTTACACATTTGTGTGCACAGTGGGAAGCAATATCCAAGAAAAAACGTAGGGGAGAGCAGGGGCTTTTCAGAAAAACCTGATTTTAAAAGATAATGTTTCAGACAGAGATATATTTTTGCTGTGGTCACTAACTCACAGGTGTGGTCTATCAATATCAGGTGGTATTTTGTGCAAATGTAGAATGACTTCCGTATAATTTCAGTGGCACATTGTTACTTTCGACCCCGTCAGGTGGGACAAAAGTAACACAACAATACAAGCTAGATTTTTTGTGTTACCCTTGTATTTAATAAATAAACATGACCTTGTTAATGTGTAACTGCAAACATCTTTTGTCCTTTATCTTTAAAAAAAAATTAAATTACATTTTTATTTTAAATATTCAGTTTCAAAAGTAACCTGACAGCCCAAACTTTATTTGTTTAAAATATGTCATATTATATTAAGGATATATTATAAATATATAATGTAAATATGCAAATGTGTGCACCTAAAACAGGGGGAAATGGTTAGATGGAGACTGTTTATGAACCTGACATGATTAAAATAAAATAAGACTTTACTGATCCTGCACTGGGGATATTTGCATGTTGCAGCAGTTTCTGAAACAGTGAAAAAATAAAACATAATTAAATAAATAAAGTTAATAAAGTTAGGACAAAAATGGAAATAAACGATAAAATTAAGATTAAAAATTAAAAAGCTATTTACAGAATAGGCCTATACAAATTTCACATTTAGAAATTAATTTAAATTTGTTTTAGTAAGAACAGTATGAGTGATCTGCATTTTGATTGCTTTTTACTGACACCTACTACACTGACCTCCTTAGGAGACAGGCCAAAATAAATATCAGCTCTCTTAATATGGACTAGGAGTCCTCCTAGTCCAAGGAGAAGACTTAATAATGTGATCTGTACCTGTGGTCTAGTCTTCTCCCCAATTATCTCTGCCCTCCTCCTGCATTATCTGAACAAAGCGCTGAGCATGGGCCTTTTTAGCTGACCTGAGACTAATGTTTTCTAATAGAGATGTCCAGAGATGCCTTTTCATAAACATCTGGCTGAATCAGACCTCTGTCTTTCTGACCCATGCTATTGGCATATTCTGTTGGTATAAGGGACGAAAGTAACAAGTGTTCCTTTCGTCCCGACAGGAACTCCTGACATATAAACACGATTTATTTTTACACTGAAAAACCCTGACAGGGCAAACTTCAGGGTGTGTTAAAGCACTAAACCCTGTAGATTAATCATTACTGTGACACGTGAAACGAGAGACACAACTTGTAATTCGAAAAAGAGTCCCGCTTCAGAAATTATATTCATATAAAATTAATTATAATTAAATTATTTACTTGCCGTGCTCGAAAACAGTTTTCCGAAGACGGCTGCAGCAAACGATAACAAAATCATGTGATATTTGGCAGCTCCATCAAGGGTTGTCTGCAGAAGGAGCTGCCACTGCTTGGACTGCAAATGCAGACAGGGCTCTGAGAAAATCGCCTTGTTACTTTCGTCCCGTGTTACTTTCGCCCCGGTTTACCCCTATAAAGTATTCATTATTGTTCACTTGATAGGCACACGGTCTTCTTATGTATCACCATTAGCAGAATCTTCCATAGAACTGTCCGTGGCCTGAAAGTGACCTGCATGCGCAGAAGAATAACACAACATCACACACAGCAGCATGCTGTCGTACAGAAGTAAACAGGGAGCAACAGAGGTTAGCTCTGATTAGCTCATGGGAGACTCCCGTTTTTCATTGTCCTCTCACCAGTCACATATCTCCCAAATTATGACAAGAGTTCACAACTTTATGTTCTTTTATTTACGGTTTCTGATGCTGTACAACGCAACTTCCCCACAACTGACTCCCTTCCCCCTTTCTCTCCTTACTGTGTCCGCTCGGACAAATAGCATGCACATAACTCAGAAGAGAGCTTGCAGTCCGGTGGATTTCAGGTGTACGAAAGGGAATTTGTGAGCAGATGATAGCGAGGTAGAGGCAGAAGAGAGCCACATGTTTAATAATGGCTTTTGTGGAGCTTTTTCAATCACTGCGGCTCCATCTACAGCAGCACTGTGACAACAGATGCTCTAGAGTGATGTCAAAGTTGCATCAATTGCAACATGATTGTCCAGACTGAGGTCGCATTTAAAAAGATCCGATCTATATCGGATTTGGACCACATATGGATGTGGCCCAATTCCGAACTGGAAAAGATTTGACTTGGCCTGTTCACGCTGTAATAAAAAGATGGGATTGGGATCACATTGGCCTGCAGTCTGAACGTAGCCTAAAACTGTCCAGCAGAAAAAAAGAGCCTTCCATCTGGGAAAATCCACAACGAATATATCCGTGATTTCGGCTGTCATCCGTCTGCATCTGTCCCGACTCGTCTGGCTTCATGGTATAAAGATCCACAGGCTGTCGGCTCTCGTGCTAGATAACAGGTGTGCTCCTTCATTTGTCCAAATGTCACTTCTCTTCTCACTTATAATAAACCAGAAGACTATGTAGTGACTGTATATTATTATTATGATTTCTTCTTCTTCTTCTTCGTACGCATTCAATGTAGTGACAGGGGTCTACGCTGCTGGAATTATACAAGCAGAAGAAGAACACCGTGATGATGAAACACGCTCTGTAGCGCTGGTTGTCACAATATGGCAACCTCCATGGAAGGGGGGACCCGCGGTTATGTAGATAGAAATGGCTCATTCTAAGGTAACAGTTCATTGTGTAAGGCCTTTATACACCACTGAAAACATAGTTATGGATCTTATAATGCATTTCTGTCAATAAATCCTCAGAAATGTTACACACTGGACCTTTCAATCAAGAGACAGCTGGTGTGTGGGTCACGGGCGTGTGTCACGTTGAACATTACGTCATGGCAGTTGTGTGTGGCATTGCTATGACCAGCTACATTGAGGGGTACTATCTGCAATGGAAAATAGGGGACAGCTGGCCACAAGTGAGTCAAGGTGAGGCGAGGCGAGGCGAGCTGAGCTGGTACCAGCAATAGAAAAGGTGCTTTAGTTGTGTATATTTGATATGTATCCTGAACTTGGAAAGCACTTTGGTCAACTAGGGTTGTTTTGAAATGTGCTATATAAATAACTTTACTTGGCTTTTGGCTTTTAGTAAAAGATCTCAACAACCATTGCCAATATGTCATTACATTTTAAACAGAGATGCATGTCCCCATCAGGATATTTTTTTGTTGTTCTTTTTTTATTTAAAGTGGTTTATTGGCAGTGGAAACAGATTGTACAGTATTTTGAGCAAGGTTACATAATCGCTGTGACCCATTCCCTTTTCTGTATCATTTTAGATCAGTGAATCCAGGCTCCAGCCCTCTCCATGCAGGCATTGCTGCTGTCCCTGGGGCAGTCCCAGAAGATGACTCCACCTTACTTTTGTCAGAAAGAGATGGCAGATGTCTGAGGCAATCACAAGCAGGAGATGCATCAGGTGGTGGAAGCCTTCAAACATGCCCAGACAGTGATGCATCTGAGCTTCCTGACTTCAGGACTCAAAACCGACGTTTACTGCCCAACTTAAAGAATCCTCTGCATGTGATCGATGGGCCCGAGCAACGCTACTTCATCGGCATCATTGACATTTTCACAGTTTACAGTTTTAAGAAGAGACTGGAGCATTTGTGGAAGAGGCTGAGACATCCAGGCCGGTCCTTCTCCACCGTCAGTCCGCAGACTTACTGCCTCAGGCTATGTCATTGGGTACAGGACCATACCAAGTAGACCCTGCATGAGTGGTGGAGACTTCCTACCAACTCTAACTACGCATGTCTAAACAACTAAATGGTCACACACATGCACACACAATCATTTCATCTTCCACATGCTCATAACACAAGCCTGACTTCTATTGCTTTGTATTTGTTCCATTTTGAGCATAGAAAATATTAAGAAATCAGATTATAAAATATCAAATATTTTCTGCAGGCATGTAAATTATATTTTGTAGAGAAATTTGTATCAATACAATGAGACTGCTGATATGCAAAGAATCATTTCAAACAAAGAAAGTATTTTGTACTCACCAAATTTATTGCTGTCTACTACATAGTACTTTTTGTGAAACAGTCAAATAAACAAAACAAACTGCAAATGTGTTTAAACCCACTTTGTGTCCAACTTTTAGAAACAGCCAAAACCAACTCCACTTCTCCATGTGGCTGAAATTACGCCATGTTTTCACATGTTGAAAGTGCTGGCAAACTTTAAATATACTGTAGCAGGGATTTTGAAAGAGAGTAAATTAATGACACTAAATAAAAAAGATTATTATTGTGAGCCTATGCGGATATAGCAAACATTAAGTTATGTTAGTATAACAAGTATTATATATAAGTATAATAAGTATTATATAGTATATAACGTATTGAGCACAGAACAGATTTTTGTTTACTCAGATGAAATGATTATTTGCATGATTGAATTTCTCTACAATATATCATTTTGCAAAAGACATTCTGGGTTTAAAATGTTGCATTGTGCACAATTGGCACAAATATTATTAATTAAGTACTTTTCCCAAATACAGTACCAAACATGATTGTGACGCATTAAAAAGAGGATAATATTCTCCTTGCTTTAAAAAAAAGAAGAAGAAAGTATTCCTTATGATGTGTCTTCGTAAAGAAAAGCATAAAAAGACTTTTATACGCTTTACATGCAGATGTCTGCCTGCGCTCTATTTCATATATTTCGTATGTGGCTGCATTAAAGGGTTTAATAAATACTGAATGCTCTTTTTTTTTCAAGCAAAGAGTGTCCTGAAACAAAAGATGGCTGAAACAATCCATGTGTTCTAGCATCATCAGAATGAAGTTGATTTGCAGTGTTTTTAGTAGATTTTCATTTTTGAAGACTTGTGCAATGGAAAGGCAATTTAAGGTCAGAAGGTCTATACGTTTGCCTGTAGTTTCACATTTCTTTCCCCAGAAGGAAGTAGTTTTTTCATTAGTGATGACCTCAAGGCAACTTAGGTCAGTGATCATTTAAAAGTACAGAAAAAAACCCAAAAAACTAAATACACCCTCTCTGTAAAGAAGGTTCAGGTACAAGCAACTTGGTTTTGTCATTCAAGATTAGGCGCAGCAGCTGCAAACTCACGTTGTCATGTTTTTTATGCAAGGCATAGCTCTGAGCAAAGGACATTCTAGTGGCTACAAAGCCCTGAAGGGCTGGATGTAGATATGATCCTATTTATTAGTATTTATCAATAGGTATCTGCATACATGGATGTGTTCTCATGTACAGTTTGCACAAATGATCCACTATGACATAGATTTTGGGCTGCGTGTGGACAACTCACATGCTGACAAATGACATAGTCAGGTTTCTCGTAGAAACCCCAAAGCAGATCAGACACAGAGCATCCAGTTTTAAGGTTTTATTGAAAAATAATAATGTAATGGTGTGGTGAGGGGAGGCTGGCAGATGGAGAGAGGGACTTAAATGGAAGTCCCGGGGGTTTCGGGCTGCCAGGTGAGCTTAACAGGCAAGACAGATCCAGGTCCTGAGTTGTTTCCTCAGTTGGCCTGCCCAGTAAGCCTTATTACAAGCCTGCTTTTACATATTCATGTTGTCTTTATGTGCATCGTACAAAGTAAATCCCCCTGTTCCAATGGACGAATGTTACACTAAAGTTGAGTGCATGCAAAAAAATATTTGCAAGTACCACTTAACAGTCAAAATCAAAGGTTAAACTGAGATTTCCTTAATACGCTTAAACGCAAGAGAAAGTATTTCTATGTATTTCTTGATTTTAGCCATTTGCGTGTTGAAGATTCTGTTTAATTTAATGCCACTGTAAAGACCAAATTTCTTTGAAAAAAAAAAGCCCACCCTGAATCGGACAGAATGTAATCAGTTTTCTCCTCTGGAACTCAGCAGTGCCTCTTTAGAATTTGATACTTACTATTCATTCACCTTAAACGTAGAAATACATTGAAAATGAACTAATTTAACTTACAAATGTTATGTTTGCTTTACTGACCAGTATGATTTTTATGCTCATGTATGAATACAAAGAATGAAACTGTGAAGCTGCTTATTTTTGATGATGCCACCAACTTGCACACTGTCAGCTAGCAGATATACAGAACTCCTACCTTGCTGTTTCACTTTTACACAATACAGTACACACAACACTTGTGCAAATATTGACAGACATGCTGAAATCTTTGCCTAATGGATAAAGGGCATGCAGGAGATAAGCTGTAATTTTCCTTTGGTGTTCCATCACATCACACAGAGATACCCAGTGACAGGACAACCTGGCACCAAATATGTCAAGACTTATTGATGTGGGTCATTCCCACATTAAGGGAAAAGGGCCCCTTTTGAAGAGAAACAGGAAAGGTGTCAGTTCTCCTGCAGCTGCAAGGCAAATGTATCTCATTTTGCATATACTAAAGTTACTATACAACCCATGTCAAATCTTTTTCTGTATGAAAATGCATGTAAGCTCATGAGGAGATAATATCTCACTGGTGCAAGTCATTATTTCAAAATGAATAAAATACAGTAAATGTCTTTAATGTGCCTTATATTCATGTAGCTGTCCAGTGTACACCCCCCCCAAATGTTTTTGAAAGAAGACTTCAACAAATTAAAAACGAATTACAATGAGAAAAAATTAAGTTTGTAACTAGATTTGGGAACTAAGACCAGGCATTGAACCCAATTTCCACACACCAAGTACTTAAGCACACCTTTCCCGTTCACCTGCCCTTGACTCAGCTTTCTCATGAGCCATGACAAACAAACGAAATCACTTACCTCCAACGACAGACTCAGAACTTGTTTTCAATCTTTCGGACAGTGAAATGTTTGACGAGCATTTACAACACGTTCTCATCTCAATGCGTCATAACTGACGCTTTCAGACAGCGTGACAAAGATCCTGTCTCAGCATGCACCCTCGCAGTCTCTCTGGCTCCCGCCTCAGCTCCACACTTCCAAACCCTACCGCAGACAGCCTCTCATAGCTCCCCCACCATCAATCACTCACCAACCGAGAGGGATGGGTATTGCTACTTACGGTATCGACCGAAACAGCCCGGCATCGAGTCTCCAGTCAATACATTACATCAGTCCATATCTATGCCTACTTTTTGTAATCAGTTCGCAAAAAAGAAATAAAATAAAATAAGATAAATAAATAAAAATGGTTTGCTTGCCACCCAACATGCAAGCAACATACTGAAAAAAAGAGAAGAGCACGCCTTTTTCTCCTTATGTGCCTGCACCATAAACTATATAATAAAGGCCATCGCCCTCATCCGCACTGCAGGGAGCCTGGCTATCCAAGGCGTTCTCTGGAAGGGCGCCTACTACTTCACAGTTCATCTAACCTTCAGGCATAAGAGCAGCCCAAAATAAAATAAATAATAAAATTTAAAATTACATTTAATTTAATTAATGAAAATAAATTAATTAGATAATATAAAATAAAAAATTCGACTCCCTATCCAAAGCACTTTGCTGGATCTTCAACAAATATTGCATATATACATAAATATAGAATAATATATATTGAACAAATACCAACGTCATAGATGACTTCCTCACCTTTTTGCCACCCTCTACGCCACCCTCTTATGGCCTCAACATCTCGACTTCCACATTCCACAAACTCAGAGTTCCTCTCTCCCCAGAGAAAACAGAAGGCCCCAACACATCACTGGAGTTCCTGGGCATCACCCTAAACTCAGGGTTACTCCAGGCATCCTTACTCCCAAGAAAATCCACCAAATTTCGTTACTAATTTCCAATCTCCTTCTGGCCTACTGTCACACCAAATGACGTCTTCTCTTACTACTAGGCCACTTAACTACGCCACGCAGATCATCTCACAAGGTCAGTCCTTGTCACATACCTTCCATAGCCACTTCTGTCCCATCTCTCATGACCACATCAAACTAGATGCCACATGCAAACGGAGCTTAAACGTGGTTACATTTCCTTTCATCCTGGAACGACATCTCCTTCTTCCACAACGACCACGTCACCATGCCAAAGACATCCAGCTCTTCACAGATGCTGCCCCTTCTGTCGGCTTCGCAGGCTACAAAGGCGGTAGTTGGTTTGCAGCAGATTGGCCACCTGAATTTTCAGTCGTCTCTCCTTCCCCAACCATCTCTGACATGTACCCAGTCTTATCGCAGCCATTCTTTGGGGGTCTAAATGGTCCAAGAAAATCGCATTATTCTCAGACACAGTGCAGTGGTAGACATAATTATCAGAGGATGGTCCCATTGCCCAGACATAAGTGACATAAAAGACTAGAAAGGCGCTATACAAGTACGGAGCATTTACATTTACATTTACATAATGCAATTCATGCAGAGGCTCATCTTGGTTTTCAGCACAGCACCAATTCATCATCCGAGTCTCCCATATCCCAGGCCACGAAAACACTATCGCTGACTCTCTTTCTCGCTCAGATCGGGTTATCTGACTCCATACGCAGACAGAGTCCCAGAATCCATGTCCTACTGGCATTTTTGGCTTCTTGAGTTCACCGCCTCCAGCCTCCACTACCATCCGAGTCTACACAACACCATGGCCCGACATTTCCAGACACACTCATTTATCACCTCAAACGCAGCCAAACCAATTTGACTCAATTCTTACCTCGGTCCGTACGAACCAATACGTCTCTATGTGGACTCGAGAACAGCCTCTGCTGTTTCCCCCATCCTATCGTGTCTGTCTGTCTGTCTGTCTGTTTTCCCCTAGAGTGTCTGTTTGGTTGCAGGTGGGCATGGTTCCCTCTCCCTGGCTCCTGCTCGCTACCCGTTATCTACCCCAGTCCAGCACGCCAGTATTCGCCAGAGAGTCTGCGTATCATCCGTTGTACACACCATGGCCCGTTTTCATTAGCAACTAGTTTTTGTGACTACCCGTTGCTTATGCTAACCTTGTCTGTTCTCCCTCGTTCCTACAGAGCCACCCGAGTTGTCTAATAAAAACCCCCTTTGCTCACTACCGAACTGCTGTCTCTGTCGTGCCTTGGAGTCCTGTTTACGTGCTCATAACACCTCCCAGATTCTCTGTTCGTCACAGAGTCAGGGAAAGTAGCCACACTCTTCTGGTTTCACCAACACCTGCGCCAAATTCTATCCAAATCCGGCATATCCCCCAAACTCTACTCTGGACATTCATTCCGCAGTCTCGACTCCACCGGTTCCCGTACACCTTCTTGCCAGCAGACACCGGTCTGCTCTTCACTCACACATTAATCGGCACGAATGCGACTCCTCCCCTTCATCCCTCACCTGTCTTCCCCTTAACCCTTCATCCATCACACCTCGACCCCTACCCCTCATCCCATGACCCTCTCCCCCATCCCTACATCCCTCAGCCCACACTCGATCTGTTTCTTTTTGTACAATCCATCTCGGCTCCATTATAAGCAATAAACAATTTTAAATCTGTCCGTGGTCATTGTTAGTGAACTACCACTAAAGGCAAGAGCATAATGCGTGGCTAAACACTAAAAGCAATATAATGACATATAGTTTCTGATCACGATTCCCCAGCCTTGACTCCCGTCTAGTGGCCCCTGGTGTGTGTATGAGTGAGTTTTGAATATTTTCCTCTTTTGTGTGATTGTGGGATGCTTGTTGTGTTTTGTTTTTGTGTTGTCTCTCTGTGTTTTCACTTTCCCCTACACAGTCTTTAACCATGTTCTGTTACCAGCTTGCAAGTTAAGATGGTTTTTGCTGTCTCCAGACACCACATCCTGCTGTCTCCAGACACCACACCCTGCTGTCTACCTGAGATCTCTGGAAATTGTCCATTCACCTTGCTTGTCTGTTGCCTGATCTCAGCCCTGGAGACCAGTCTCTGCCTGATCCCACTGGAAATGCCAGGAAATAATTTTTTCATTCAAAATTGATGGACCTTGAAGGGATACTTGGGTAATTTAGGGTGTGTGTGTGTATGGAGGTGAAAGAGCATTTAACAGTGTTACAGACTCTGTGTGTGTGTGTGTGTGTGTGTGCGCGCGCACACGCACGCGCAAGTGTTGTGGAAAGAACTCTACATCTTGTTTGCTAAATGTTAGTAGTATGTATGTAGGTCTTTGTGAGAGTGTATTTATGTATGTACTTTACCATTTGTGAGAGTGTATGCATGCGTGTGTGAAGATGTAGAGTGCGGCTAGTGCCACAGTAACATAACGAAATGTACTATCAACATGTGTTAAAGTTTACATTGCTTTGCGAGTAGTAATTACCTTAAGAAGGGGAAAAGTAATGGGAGAACGTTGAAGAAGCAGCAGCTCTCACCTTCACTCGTCTGTATTGTCAGAAGCGTCTCGCCTGGGCTAAAGACAAAAAGGACTGGACTGCTGCTGAGTGGTCCAAAGTTATGTTCTCTGATGAAAATAAATTTTGCATTTCCTTTGGAAATCAAGGTCCCAGAGTCTGGAGGAAGAGAGGAGAGGCACAGCATCCACGTTGCTTGAAGTCCAGTGTAAAGTTTCCACAGTCAGTGATGGTTTGGGGTGCCATGTCATCTGCTGGTGTTGGTCCACTGTGTTTTCTGAGGTCCAAGGTCAACGCAGCCGTCTACCAGGAAGTTTTAGAGCACTTCATGCTTCCTGCTGCTGACCAACTTTATGGAGATGCAGATTTCATTTTCCAACAGGACTTGGCACCTGCACACAGTGCCAAAGCTACCAGTACCTGGTTTAAGGACCGTGGTATCCCTG